>NC_143024.1:20560000-20612500 GCF_057628025.1 Oncorhynchus mykiss
CTCCAGACCAAAGGACAGATTTCCACCTGTATAATGTCCATTGCTCATGTTTCTTGGCCCAAGCAAGTCTCTTCTTATTATTGGTGTCCTTTAGTACTGGTTTCTTTGCAGCAATTCGACCATGAAGGCCTGATTTACGCAGTCTCCTCTGAACAGTTGATGTTGAGATGTGTCTGTTGCTTGAACTCTGTGAAGCATTTATTTGGGCTGCAATTTCTGAGACTGGTAACTCTAATAAACTTATCCTCTGCAGCAGAGGTAACTCTGGGTCTTTCTTTCCTGTGGCGGTCCTCATGAGAGCCAGTTTCATCATAGCGCTTGATGGTTTTTGCGACTGCACTTGAAAAAACTTTCAAAGTTCTTGAAATTTTCCAGATTGACTGACCTTCATGTCTTAAAGTAATGATGGACTGTCGTTTCTCTTTGCTTATTTGAGCTGTTCTTGCCATAATATGGACTTGGTCTTTAACTAAATAGGGCTATCTTCTGAATACCACCCCTACCTTGTCACAACACAACTGATTGGCTCAAACACATTAAAAAGGAAATAAATTCCACAAATTAACGTTTAACAAGGGACAACGGTTAATTGAAATGCATTCCAGGTCACTACCTCATGAAGCTGGTTGAGAGAATGCCAAAAGTGTGCAAAGCTGTCATCAAGGCAAAGGGTGACTACTTTGAAGAAACTCAAATATAGAATATATTTTGATTTGTTTAACACTTTTTTGGTAAATACATTATTCCATTTGTGTAATTTCATAGTTTTGATGTCTTCACTGTTATTCTAAAATGTAGAAAATAGTAAAATAAAGAAAAACCCTTGAATGAGTAGATGTGTCCAAACTTTTGACTGGTACTGTATGTGATCAGGAGAGGGTGATAAGTGACAGTGTTTCCATGGTGACCCATCATCAGACACATGCTAAATAGACAGCCTACTCTACTGTGGAAGTGTTTACATCAATGATAGTGCTAGTACATCAGCATTACTATCAACCTAGACCAGCATTACTATCAACCTACACCAGCATTACTATCAACCTACACCAGCATTACTATCAACCTAGACCAGCATTACTATCAACCTAGACCAGCATTACTATCAACCTACACCAGCATTACTATCAACCTACACCAGCATTACTATCAACCTAAACCAGCATTACTATCAACCTACACCAACATTACTATCAACCTACACCAGCATTACTATCAACCTACACCAGCATTACTATCAACCTACACCAGCATTACTATCAACCTAGACCAGCATTACTATCAACCTAGACCAGCATTACTATCAACCTACACCAGCATTACTATCAACCTAGACCAGCATGACTATCAACCTAGACCAGCATTACTATCAACATAGACCAGCATTACTATCAACCTACACCAGCATTACTATCAACATAGACCAGCATTACTATCAACCTACACCAGCATTACTATCAACCTAGACCAGAATTACTATCAACCTACACCAGCATTACTATCAACCTAGACCAGCATTACTATCAACCTAGACCAGCATTACTATCAACCTAGACCAGCATTACTATCAACCTAGACCAGCATTACTATCAACCTACACCAGTACACACACTTGATCTTTAAGTGGGTGTTTAAAATATTTTAAAGTGTGTGTCTTAATCTCCTGTAGCTGTGTGTGTGTGTGTGTGTGTGTGTGTGTGTGTGTGTGTGTGTGTGTGTGTGTCTGCCAGTGAGTAGCCCAAACGCCTATTTGTGTCCAGAATTATTTCTACAGGTGGCTGGGTTCCCATTATTCGCCTACCTTTGTGCATGCCGGTGTATTTGTCCTTTATCACCGTCAGCTCGTAGATCTTCCCGAACTGTTCAAAGATCGGTTTGAGGTCCTTCTCCTCTAGATTCCGAGGAATCTGCCCCACGAACAGCTTGATCGCATCGGCTTCCTTCATCGGAACACAGCGGGGAGAACGACAGGCTCTCTGCGGGGTTCGAGGTGAGAAGAGCGGGGTGAGTGCGAGCAGAGTCGTGGTCCTCTGGAGAGGAGCGACCAGAGCTGGAGGATGTTGGAGGAGAGAAGGAAAAGGAGATGGACATTAAAACAAGATATGTAAATGTGTAATTTTATTTTTTTCACAATATAGGATAATCATTGATTAATTGAATAAAACCAAATCAATATTTGGATGAATTCTCATATCTTTACAATATTAGCCTATTGACACAGACAATGGCACTTGCGCCTCTCATAAAAACAATTATGCAAATGATGATCAGCCAATCAAAAAAGAATTAAGACATTTAAATTGCAATAAAACTGAAATTAAAATTAAATATCAATAAAAGTGATATATTACCTTTAGGACGTGAGGGTGTTCGGAGCCCCTGGGGAAAGGAAAATATATGGTTTAGACCGTAGATGAGCGCTGTAGAGCGGCTGTGAGCGGTTTCTTTGTTTGGCCAGCTGTAGGTTACATACACTCATTGGATGTCAACGTATGGGGGCTCATCTCTTTGTCCGCCCCGGCTCAACATACACACAAAACACACATAAAACACATGCGCACAAAAACACAATATGGAGCTTTGGTTTTAAAAATCCTACCGATTTCAAGAGATCCTTCACTCCACGTTGTAAAATAATTCCCAGAGTAATATGAGATGATTTTGTTTATTTTTCCACGTTTTGCCGTGGCGTTGTTGTCTTCAGTGCGCGTCTCCTGTTACCCTCCCTCCGGGAATAGTAGGCTCAATGCGATTCGTTCTCCGCTCTTTGTGCCAATCGCTCCCTCTCCCGGTTTCGAATCCGTAACAGATCAGTGGAGTTGCTGCTCCCGTTAAGGTCTCACGTCTTTGCAAGCGATCATCAGATCACATATCCCCAACCCGGTGCCTTGGTGATCCGTTATTTGCTATATCCTCTCGTCACGACTCTTGGTAAATCCGGTAAAGCCAGTCAGTCACTCTCTGAGTACTGCCCTGTCTGTTAGAATAGTCAAATGTCTGCAATAATTAGGCTACAAGGCTATATTCTTAAAAACTATTTCTGCAGCAGACAGCTTTTGATAAATCCATCAGTTCATTTATATAGACATTTAAGGTTTAACACATATATTAAAATATACTTATTAATATCTAACGTTTCCCTCCCGCGCTACCCCTCTTTTCCCTCAGTGTATAGGCTACCGTAGCTTTTGACGTCGTCTGCCGGTGTCTCCCTCTCTCTCTATCCTGCCCTGCCTCCCCCCTCTCCCTCGAGCGGTTGACAGGCTGTGACGTAAAAGGCAGGGACCGTCAAAAACTCTACTCCAACCTTAAAAAGAAAACCCATCTTATCTTTCGTAGACGTAGCCTACACCTTTTAGCCCTGAAAGTAGCATATAGGGAACACTGTGGAATATATATGGACAGCTATTTCAGTTATCAAAACCAGGATTAGTCGACAATTTGTATAAGCGTTTTCAAACAAGCTCTTTGACTATGTCTACGTTAGTGTCCAGTGTGTGAGTGCTCGTGGACGGTGCCTGTAGTTCTGGAACGCCGTGCTACCTATTGTTCTGGCCGCGAGCTCTGGCCGTGGTGCTGAAGCCTGCCATACTACCAGCGCGCGCGAGCGGCGTCACGACTCCAGCTGCGCACACAACACACACACGCCAGCCTTGAGGTTGCCCTAACCAGTTCTCTTCTGCGTGTTGAACAAATGCTAAATTCGTAATCATATCCACGATGTGCACAAATAGGCTAGCCTAATGTGCGAGAGAAAGGGGAGAGAGCGAAAATAGAGAAGATGATAGGCCTATACTACAGACTACACTGATCTAACAGTACGGGTTAACCTACAATAATACACCGTCTTTTCAGCCTAGTGAGGGAGGGATCCTCACCCCTCTGATACAGACAGGCACAGCAGACCTCATCTGTCCATGGTCCTGAACCAAGATATGTACAACCTTCATCAAACTATGAAGCTTTTTAACTCATCTTTATTGCTGGTGGAGTTCTCTTTGGTCTCTTTCCGGTGTGTGTTTTTTCTTCTTCTGCCACCCACTCGCGCTTGAGGAGAGGAGTCAGAGAGTTCAGGGTAATTTACTCTGAAAGGTCACCATCTGCCTCCCACAACCTCATCCCCCCCCTCCCCGCCTACTGCCCCCCACCGTTATATATCGTCAGTTCACACACGTGGGGTCTATACCAGGCACAAGCCGCTGGACTGCACGCGCGGCCTACCACGGGGATCTACACTGTATCACTCACTGAGCGTAGCTGTAGGCAACCGCACGAGCATGCATGAGGAACTGATGCTCGGGCCTCTTTCATGGTGGTGTCAGAACTGGGGCTTTTCGGTTTCTCTGTCGTCTGTGGAGTAGACCTAGGCCTAGAATAGGGCGAAATTGCCCCCTATAGATCCTGATTTATCGTCAGGTTAGCATTTATACCCAGAATGGTGTCGTTTGTTCATAGAGGAAACGTTAGATCCATGAAGTCATATTAAGCTTACTTGAGTTATTATCACAACACAACCTAGTCTATTCTGAACAAGGGAAGACAAGTTGGCTACAGCTTTACAAGCACACAATACGGCCACCTGGCCACTGTTGAGGATATGAAGGTCGACTTAATTACAATGTACTGTAGGTCTCAGTGGACATCTAGGCCTGCTAATTGGGGGAAAGAAAAGTGCACAAAATAGAAAAAGGATAACTATTTTCTGGTTTCAGTTTTTATTTCAAATTAAGTTTGTGATAGCATTTCCACACACTCGTTTGCCTTTTTCAAAATAATACAAAATCCATTTACTTCTATGCAATAACTTCTGATCATAAACTCTGACAAGGTAGCAACAAAGGGAATTTGCTACAGCTCCTCTTAAGAAAAAAAATAAATTACATGTATTTTTTATAATAGATAAATTACTATCCTTTTTTCAGACTTTTTAATATATATTTTTTTGTTTCTACTAAAAACGTTTTAAAACATTAAAATTATATTCACAGATAAGACTCATACAAGAATACACCCACGGCTGCATACTCACACAAATAAACACAAATAGGCAACTTCACAGAGACAGGAAGACAAACATACAGACACACAGACACACAACACACACCATCCAAGGGTAGCAAAATATAATTTGTTCTTCTTAATATGATGACTGAAAAATATGAATACTTTATATGAATATATGCATACAGTTAACATGTACAGTATGCCTAAAATTCAAATCATACCACAATATAGGATATATTTATGTATATGTATATTAAGTATATGTTCACACAGAAATATAGACATACAAATATAATATTGACTGACAAATATACACATCGTTCACCTGTGTGTGTGTGTGTGTCCGTGTGTCTGTATGCTGTAGATGTAACATGTTACAACTATGTCAAGGCATAGGGGCAATATCTGTTAAAAAGAGCTTTGTTTAAGTCCAAGACAGAACCTTTTTAAACATTTTCAGTAAAAACACAAATTAGTCAGGGAGTGTTACTTGCTCCTTTGGAAGTTAAAGGCCCAGTGCACTCAAAAACGTGATTTTCTGTGTTTCATATATCCTTCCAAACTATGAGTTTGGAATAATACTGTGAAATTGTGAAAATGATGATAATGCCATTTTAGTATAAGAGCTGTTTGAAAAGACCGCCTGAAAGTTCTCCCTGTTTTGGTGGGATGAAGTTTTGGTCTGCATGGTGACATCACCAGTTAGTTAAGAGACCAAAAAGAGAAATAGTTTCAAACCTCTCTGCCAATAACAGCTACAGTAGTTTTCAGTTTCATAGCTAAATTCTTGCTTGAGAAATGTCTCTTTGCTAAGAAGTAATTTTGTTTGTTTTTGACCATTTGAATTGAAAACAGTCACAGTAGGGTACTTCATTGTTACCCAGAAAGGATTTGATATTGAGATAAAAACAGCTGAATTGGACCTTTCAGACACAGCTTGCTCTTCAGCATATTGTGGCAAATGCATTTCTGAAAATGAATACATAAATGAATACAATGTTATTTCAATACCTACCATTCTTGAACATATTGATGGGTCAGATGATACAAATGTCTCAGGTAGTGGTATATTTTCTGTATGTAGCAGAGGTGGTTGGGTGTAACCTTGGCTGAGGCCTGAATACTGGTATTAGCTCTCAGGGGTAATGCCTTGGCTTTAGTTCAGTGGGCTAACAGTCGTGAGGGCACAGGTTGGATACCTGGACAGTCACCAATAGACCATACAGTCGTTTCATTCTACCCCTGCTTGTTTTCAGATTGGGGGCGTTCTCAGGTTATGGACATCTCTCCACTAATGTCCTTTAAAAACAGGTCACTTGTACTAGGCCACCATTTTACATTTTGATATGTTTTCACCAAATGTTGATGATGCTGTATAAACACTGAGGAGACATTTAAAATAGTTTTTTGGCATATAGAACACAAACATAGAAAACATACATCATAGAAACTTCCAGCAGGTTTTACACTGCTATTGGGTTATACCTTCTGGGTCCCATATATCCATACTAGCATGGACAATACTTTACCTCACACTAAGTGGTATGCAAGTTTGGCTACTGGGACAGAGCTCTGGACCCAGGTCCTGGGTGTACATACATCATCCACAGCATCTCTCAGCCATAGAAACAGAAAGAGTGGACATAGAAATCAGATATGTTCCATATTATGGAGCTCTGTACAATGTCATTGGCACATTATTTGCATCTGCTAATAATCCACAAAATGTAAGAAATGTAGTTAGTAACAAATTAACTCACATTTCAAAACATCCCCTCTATAACGGCTGTACATCTGGCCCAGAACACAATTAAATCACCACTTTATGTGGTAATATATCCACTCCATTTCTATGGTCTGATCATTTCTATGGTAACCTGCACTTTGACCTCTAACCCCTGAAACCCTGACCCCTGGCTGATCTCGGCTGGAAGCCTGTTATTGGCTGGTCAGTGCCTCTTGGCCCGCTGAGCACTCTGGGTACATGAGGCGCAGCAGGCAGTCTTGTAGTAGGAGTAGACACACAGTCTGGCCTGAACCACCATCACACAGTTATGACGCAGGTCCCTGCAGTTCACATCTACAGAGAGAGTAGAGGAGAGGAGAGGAGAGGGAAGAGGAGGAGGAGAGGGGAGAGGGAAGAGGAGGAGAGGAGGAGAGGAGGAGGAGAGGGAAGAGTGGAGGGGAGGAAGAGAGGGGGAGAGGGAAGAGGAGGAGAGGAGGGGAGGAAAGAGTGGAGGGGAGGAAGAGAGGGGGAGAGGGAAGAGGAGGAGAGGAGAGGGAAGAGTGGAGGGGAGGAAGAGAGGGGGAGAGGGAAGAGGAGGAGAGGGAAGAGTGGAGGGGAGGAAGAGAGGGGGAGAGGGAAGAGGAGGAGAGGAGAGGGAAGAGGGAAGAGGAGGAGAGGAGAGGGGAAAGGGAAGAGGGGAGAGGAGGAGAGGGAGAAAGAAAGGGTTAGATTTCAAATCTCACAAGCATCACACACTCACACATACTGTACAGTGCCTTCATATAGTATTCACACCCCTTGACTTTTTCCACATGTTGTTGTTACAGCCTGAAATTAAAATGGATTAAATTGAGATTGTGTGTCACTAATCTATACACAATACCCCATAATGTCAAAGTGGAATTATGTTTTTACAAATGTTTACAAATCAAAAAATGAAAAGCTGAAATGTCTTGAGTCAATAAGTATTCAACCTTTGTTATGGTAAGCCTAAATAAGTTCAGGAGTATAAATGTGCTTAACATGTCACATAATAAGTTGCATGGACTCACTCTGTGTGCAATAATAGTGTTTAACATGATTTTTAAATGACTACCTCATCTCTGTACCCCACATATACATTTATCTGTAAGGTCCCTCAGTCAAGCAGTGAATTTAAAGCACAGATTCAACCACTAAAGCCAGGGAGGTTTTCCAATGCTTCGCAAAGAAGGGCACCGATTGGTAGATGGGTAAAAAATCAAGCAGACTTGACTATCCCTTTGAGCATGATGAAGTTATTAATTACACTTTGGATGGTGTATCAATACACCCAGTCACTACAAAGATACAGGTGTCCTTCCTAACTCAGTTGCTGGAGAGGAAGGGAATCACTCAGGGATTTCACCATGATGCCAATTGTGATGTTAAAACAGTTTAATGGCTGTGATAGGAGAAAACTTAGGATGGAGCAACAACATTGTAATTACTCCAGAATACTAACATAAATGTGAAAAGAAGGAAGCCTGTACAGAAAGAAAAAATATACATTCTGTTTACAATAAGGCACTAAAGTAATACTGCAAAAAATGTGGCAAAGATATGTTTTGGGCAAATTCAACACAACACATAATTGAGTACCACTCTCCATATATTCAATCATTGTGGTGGCTGCATCATGTTATGGGTATGCTTGTCATCGGCAAGGCCTCGGGAGTTTTTTTAGGATAAAAATAAACCAAATAGAGCTAAGCACAGGCAAAATCTTAAAGAAAAACCTGGTTCAGTCTGCTTTTCCACCAGACACTAGGAGATGAATTCAGGAAAAATATATACCTTTCAAGGCCAAATATACACTGGAGTTGCTTACCAAGACCATACTGAATGTTCCTGAGTGGCCTAGTTACAGTTTTGACTTAAATCGGCTTGAAAATCTATGGCTAGACCAACTTGATAGAGCTTGAATAATTGTTTTAAGAATAAATGGGCAAATATTGTACAATCCAGTTGTGCAAAGCTCTTAGAGACTTACCCAGAAAGACTCACAGCTGTAATCACTGCCAAAGGTGATTCCAACATGTATATAGACTCAGGGGGTTGAATACTTATCTAATCAAGACATATTAGTGTTTTATTTTCTATATATACAATTATTAATATTTATTTTTTTGCAGTGACATTACAGAGTATTTTGTGTAGATTATTGATAAAAAATGACAATACCCATTTTAATTCCACTTTGTAACACACACATGTGGAAAAAGTAGTTTCTGAAGGCACTGTAAACATACAGTACACACACACACACACACACACACACACACACACACACACACACACACACACACACACACACACACACACACCTGCGACCTGTGGACTGCAGGGTATGGTATTGCAGAGCTGCTCCTGGTCAGGTTTGTCTGTAAGGGAGCATTCTGGGCTGTGCTGTTTGTCAGGTGTGAGACACCGTACTTCTCTGATCTGTAGCCCCTTACCACAGGAACGAGAGCACTGAGGGAGAGAGATAGAAGAGGATGGTCAACATCTTTCTTGTGATCAACAACCAACTGCAATTCAAGGTCATAATTATGTTCTCTCTCCTCCCTCTCTCCTCCTTCTCTCCTTCCCTCCCTCTCTCCTCCTTTTATCCTCTCCTCCCTCTCTCCTATCCTCCTTCTTTCCTCCTTCTCTCCTCTCCTCCCTCCCTCTCTCCTCTCCTCCCTCCCTCTCTCTTCTCCTCCTTTTCTCCTCTCCTTCTCTCCTCTGCTCCTTCTCTCTTCTGCTCCTTCTCTCCTCTCCTCCCTCTCTCCTCTCCTCTCCTCTCCTCTCCTCCCTCTCTCTCTCCTCTCCTCTCTCACCGTGCTCCACTCCTCTCTCCTCTCCTCTCCTCTCCTCCCTCTCTCTCTCCTCTCCTCTCTCACCGTGCTCCACTCCTCTCTCCTCTCCTCTCCTCTCCTCCCTCTCTCTCTCCTCTCCTCTCTCACCGCACTCCACTCCTCTCTCCTCTCCTCTCCTCCCTCTCTCCTCTCCTCCCTCTCTCCTCTCCTCTCTCTCTCCTCTCCTCCATCTCTCCTCTCTCTCTCCTCTCCTCTCTCACCGCGCTCCACTCCGTAGTAAACCACTGAGGCTGA
Organism: Oncorhynchus mykiss; assembly: GCF_057628025.1. Lineage (NCBI taxonomy): Eukaryota > Metazoa > Chordata > Actinopteri > Salmoniformes > Salmonidae > Oncorhynchus > Oncorhynchus mykiss. The sequence goes on from NC_143024.1 coordinate 20,569,844, forward strand.
CATGCTTCCATCGCACACGTCTGCACCGAGGGAGGCTTTTCCAGCTGGGCACACTGGCTGATCGGTGCCACTTTGAAATCTGTCCCCATCTTCTCCACACAGATGATGTCCCTTCGCTGAGTTCCATTCCCACATGGAGCACTACACTGGAGGAGGGAAGAGAGGGAGGAGGGCGAGAAGAGAAGTGAGGAGTGAGAGGGAAGAGAGACAGGAGAAGACAAAAGACGAGAGGGAAAAGACGGAGAGGTGGAAAGCATGACATTTTCTTCCTATTCATCTGCCATTACAGTACTATTCATTTATTTTCATTTGTAAATATCTATCCATCCATTCCAAAAAATAAATATTGAATTGAAGTGACTGATAATATTGGTAACAGTATTGATCGATGGCTGCCACACCCCCTGCTCCTCTTACCTGACCCCAGGGGCTACTGTACCACATGTAGGTGGGAGCACACGGACCCCCGTTACACGCCTTCATGTCCGCCGGTTTGTCCCCCAAACACTCTCCTCCCTCTCTCCCTCCACGGGTCAGACACAACACCTCTCTCCTCTGAACACCTGGACCACACGGGGCTGAACACTGAGAGAGAGAGAGAGAGAGAGAGAGAGAGAGAGAGAGAGAGAGAGAGAGAGAGAGAGAGAGAGAGAAAGAGAGAGAGAGAGAGAGAGAGAGAGAGATGGAGAGAGAGGGAGAGAGAGAGAAAGGGAGAGAGAGAGAGAGATGGGGGTATTAGAGAAGTTAGTGTATTGATGTAGAATGAGCATGTACTGTATCTGTGTCCGTGTCCCTATGTCTGTATGTCTGTATGTCTGTATGTCTGTGTGTGTGTGTGTGTGTGTGTGTGTGTGTGTGTGTCTGTGTGTGTGTGTGTCTGTGTGTGTGTGTGTGTGTGTGTGTGTGTGTGTGTGTGTGTGTCTGTCTGTGTGTGTGTGTGTGTGTGTGTGTGTGTGTGTGTGTGTAGTACTCACAGTGTTGGACCAGACAGTGAAGTACCAGTTGGTTACACAGGGCCCCATGTGACAGTCCTCACTTCCTTGTGGGCGGAGCCTGGCGTTACACTCCTTGTCATTCACCACGCTGCCATGGTCACTGACACAGCGGACATTACGAGTTCTCTTCCCCATGCCACAGTCCACTGAGCACTGTTGAGTTCAAATGAGAATGTTAGGAAAACCTACAACAGAACAAAGACATTGGAAAACAGGATGGATCGCAACCTATAGACGTCAACACACATTCTCATAAAATGTCAAACTAAACACACATACACCATTCCCCTGTGTGAATATTAACATACCCCCCTGCCACACACACACTCACACACACACTTTCTATACTCACAGAGCTCCAGTCGGTGCCTATCTCCCAGTGTGAGCAGAGTCGTAGCTGGCAGGACTGGGTGAGGTCAGGTGGGGTTAGGTTGGAGCAGCGTTGTGGTTGAACCATGGTGGAACGGTTCCCAAAGCTCTGTCTGCACTGAAGCTGTCTCTGCTGTACTCCCAAACCACAAGACACACTGCACTCTGACCATGAGCTGGCCTCGAAGCTACACATACACACACAGAGACACACAGAGACACACACACACACAGAGACACACACACACAGAGACACACACACACAGAGACACACACACACACATACACACACAGACACACATACACATACACACACAGAGACACACAGAGACACACACACACATACACACAGACACACACACAGACACACACACAGACACACACACACACACACACACACACACACACACACAGACACACACACACAGACACACACACACAGACACACACACACACAGAAACACACACACAGACACACACACACAGACACACACACACACACACACAGAAACACACAGAGGAGAGAGAGATGAGGAGAGTGTTAATACATATGTACAATATACACTATGATTATTGCTTATGGCTGTTCATAGATCCACACACTCACAATGCTGGGCAGGGGTGTGTGTTGCAGGGCTCCTCTTCAAGGGAGGGTCTTGCTGCTGAGTCACACTTCCTGTCTGGGACTTCCTCGTCAGTATGGCGGTTAATACACAGGATCACCCTGTACTGGGACCCTGAAACACATCATCATCACTGCCATCACCATCAGTACCCTGTACTGGGACCCTGAAACACATCATCCTCATCACCACCATCACCATCAGTACCCTGTACTGGCACCCTGAAACACATCATCCTCATCACCACCACCACCACCACCATCAGTACCCTGTACTGGGACCCTGAAACACATCATCCTCATCACCACCACCATCAGTACCCTGTACTGGGACCCTGAAACACATCATCATCACTGCCATCACCATCAGTACCCTGTACTGGGACCCTGAAACACATCATCCTCATCACCACCATCACCATCAGTACCCTGTACTGGCACCCTGAAACACATCATCCTCATCACCACCACCACCACCACCATCAGTACCCTGTACTGGGACCCTGAAACACATCATCCTCATCACCACCACCACCATCACCATCAGTACCCTGTACTGGGACCCTGAAACACATCATCCTCATCACCACCACCACCACCACCATCAGTACCCTGTACTGGGACCCTGAAACACATCATCCTCATCACCATCAGTACCCTGTACTGGGACCCTGAAACACATCATCCTCATCACCATCAGTACCCTGTACTGGGACCCTGAAACACATCATCCTCATCACCACCACCACCATCACCATCAGTACCCTGTACTGGGACCCTGAAACACATCATCCTCATCACCACCACCACCATCACCATCAGTACCCTGTACTGGGACCCTGAAACACATCATCCTCATCACCACCACCATCAGTACCCTGTACTGGGACCCTGAAACACATCGTCCTCATCACCACCACCATCAGTACCCTGTACTGGGACCCTGAAACACATCATCCTCATCACCACCACCACCACCACCATCAGTACCCTGTACTGGGACCCTGAAACACATCATCCTCATCACCACCATCACCATCAGTACCCTGTACTGGCACCCTGAAACACATCATCCTCATCACCACCACCACCACCACCATCAGTACCCTGTACTGGGACCCTGAAACACATCATCCTCATCACCACCACCACCACCACCATCAGTACCCTGTACTGGGACCCTGAAACACATCATCCTCATCACCATCAGTACCCTGTACTGGGACCCTGAAACACATCATCCTCATCACCACCACCACCATCACCATCAGTACCCTGTACTGGGACCCTGAAACACATCATCCTCATCACCACCACCATCAGTACCCTGTACTGGGACCCTGAAACACATCATCCTCATCACCACCACCATCAGTACCCTGTACTGGGACCCTGAAACACATCATCCTCATCACCACCATCACCATCAGTACCCTGTAACGCAGGGTTCCTCGACTGGGGGCCCAGGGGCCACCCCCCATTTGTATTGTATTGTTAGACATAAAGACTGTAAAAACACCAGAAAAACAGCTCCAATTGATTTCAATTTTTGAAATCTGTTCCAAATGATTCCTACGCATAATAGAGAGATACTGTATATGTGATTGTATACAAATATAAGCAAGGTTAGAAATGTTTATGTTTTAGTCAAATATTATATCTGTTGGGCTTCTTAAGGTCGATTATGTTCTGGCCCCCTGTCCATCCGCTCAAGAAAATATCGTCCCGCAGCTGAATCTAGTTGATGATACCTGCTGTACTGGGAGCCTGGTAGGAAAGTTATAGGATGAATCTAGTTGATGATACCTGCTGTACTGGGAGACTGGTAGGAAAGTTATAGGATGGCGTTCGAGCTGATCACTTTTGTCAAGTCATTGACGAGGTCACCGCCTTTCAAAGTGTGTTGTCTTACTGGGATAAAAATGGTCAGACTTGATGCCTACATGTCAACTACATGACCTCTACAATCACTATATGTGATCAAAGGTCATGAAGTTTTGACTGCAGTGACTTCAATCTTCTGCAGTTGCTCCTCACCAGCATCAGCCTTCAGTCATCTCCTGGATTGTGGGAGGCTCTATCGTCAACCAATCATTAGAGGGTTTTTGTTTGAACCACGCGAACGGGACCAAAGACGTGACTGAAACAGGAAGCAACTTTGCTGCATTCAAAGATGATCTATTATATTGACAAGATAGCCGAGTGACCACTCTAACAATGGAAATACTGTCCTTAATGGTTTGATGGCAGGCGAGATCAGGTGGGACCATTCTAGCCAATGAGAGGGCAGATATGCGTGTGAACAATAGGCACAACTAAAGTGCATCCACTTATATTAGTACATTTGTAACAGCTTAAACCTCGCAAAGCTTTTATTCTATTAAATAAGCCTCAATTAATTTGACAATCTCTCATAGACCTCGATACAAAAAAGAGCTCATCTCACGTGGACAGATTTTGGGTAGAGTAAATTCGATCGCTTCGCCCAGTCCTCTCTGCAGGGATTCATATGTATACAGTGGATATGTTCAAATGAATGTGATATTTGAGTCTCTCTCTCCCCAATTGATAGTACAATTTACACACATATATTTAGAGTTTGTGATTGTGTGATATGGGAATCGACATGACAAAGAAAAGCTTTTCTAAACAATGAACCCTGCCGTGTTTCACCGAGCCTTGCTGTTCCCCTTTCTGCTGTAGCAGACACACCTCCCTCGACCTCACTTCTCCACTTTCAGCTACAGTCGGCTGCTTTAGTCTACCACTCAAACGCACCCATAAACTGTCTCATTCTAACTGTTTCAGTTCAACAGTGTTCCCCTTTCTGCTGTAGCAGACACACCTCCCCCGACCTCACTTCTCCACTTTCAGCTACAGTCGGCTGCTTTAGTCTACCACTCAAACGCACCCATAAACTGTCTCATTCTAACTGTTTCAGTTCAACGGCGTTCCCCTTTCTGCTGTAGCAGACACACCTCCCTCGACCTCACTTCTCCACTTTCAGCTACAGTCGGCTGCTTTAGTCTACCACTCAAACGCACCCATAAACTGTCTCATTCTAACAGCTCCAAGGAAATCCCTGTTTCAGTTCAACAGTGTTCCACTTCCCTTGAATAACCACAAGAGGGAGATGTAACACAGCTAGATGTAACACAGCAAGCCCCTTTATACCCACAGTCCAAGTATTTTTTAAACTCTGACCTTTGCCACAGGAAGCAGTACACTCAGTGAGCCCGCCCCTCCTCCATACGAAGGGTGACTGGGTGTCGAGGGGCAGGTCAGTACGAGGTGGGATTCGAACATTCCGATTGGGTACCGAGCCTCGGGTGCGGGAGCTCTCAGCTGTCCATCTGTCTGCGGAAGAAGAGGAGGAGAAGGAAGAGGACGAAGAGGAGATGGGGGGAGGAGGGATAGGGTCTTCCACTGTTACAATGAGAGAACCTGAGAGACAGAGAGAGAGAGAGAGAGAAATGGAAGGAATGGAACAAATAAAAACAGAGAGAGTGAATCACTTGTTAGAGCTGATTGTAAAGATGATGTCATTTTTAGTTTCAGACACACCCTCTCACTTCTCTCACACCTCTTGCTCTCCTTTCCCTAACCCCTCTCGCTAAACTTTTCTCCCCCTCACTCCTAGCCTTCAACTCCCTCCCCCTGCTTCTCTCACCCTTCTTCACTCACCCCCCTTCTCTCACCCCTACCCCTAGCACCCCTCTCCTCACCCACACATCTAAAGTACACTACTCAGACTCACTGTCTCCAGTCTGGCTTGGATTAGTTCTATTTACTGTCAATAAAATCTAGACAGATGATATATCATTCCTTAACATTAGACACATAATACATCTTTATTCATAAAGGACAGTAACAGAGAACAGAGCGTGACATCATCCCATGCTACTTCCTGGTCCTATTCCCTGACGATCTACTTCCTGGTCCTATTCCCTAACGATCGACTTCCTGGTCCTATTCCCTGACAATCTACTTCCTGGTCCTATTCGCTGACGATCTGACCTGTCACTATCACACAGCTTTATTCTGAACACCACGGGAAAATAACAGGGGGAAGGGGAGAAAAGAGGAATGTCAGACTCACTAGTGTCTCTCAGGGGTGCCCTCGGTCGTTCCCGCTCTACTTCTCTCTCTCTAGGCCTCTCTCTTTCTCTCTCTCGCGGCCTCTCCCTCTCTTCCACTTTCTTTTCTGTTGGGATGTAGAATTCATAGTCGATCCCTGGATTCTGCCTATGGAAGATGATCTGGAGAACGACAGAGAGAGAGAGAGAGAGAGGGAGAGAGAGAGAGAAAAAGGTGAGAGGGAGAGAGAAACGGATTTCAAAAGGGGTGCAATGTAAGGTAGAGATTCCAGAGGTTGTCGAAATGTAATCAGCTTCACTCTGCATTACATGGGTCTGTGATGGCAACGTTTAATCTTCTATTTTCTGATCTTTATAACAACTATTTTTCATATTTTATTCATCTTGTTCTAAATACAGGTGAAACCATAGAGATGAAGCTGGTCTGTTTCAAGGAAGAAGTTGTTCTAACTTTATCCCTCAGAGCCCTCTCTCTCCCACAGCTAGGGAGACCTCAGAGGTATGCTGCTGCATCTCTTTAATCAAATATTAGCCTGGGCCTGGTGTTGGTGTTATTAAATCTTAGCATGGACATGGTGTTGGTGTTATTAAATATTAGCCTGGGCCTGTTGTTGGTGTTATTAAATCTTAGCATGGACCTGGTGTTGGTGTTATTAAATACTAGCCTGGGCCTGGTGTTGGTGTTATTAAATCTTAGCCTGGTGTTATTAAATCTTAGCATGGACCTGGTGTTGGTGTTATTAAATATTAGCCTGGGCCTGGTGTTGGTGTTATTAAATATTAGCCTGGGCCTGGTGTTGGTGTTATTAAATATTAGCCTGGGCCTGGTGTTGGTGTTATTAAATATTAGCCTGGGCCTGGTGTTGGTGTTATTAAATATTAGCCTGGGCCTGGTGTTGGTGTTATTAAATATTAGCCTGGGCCTGGTGTTGGTGTTATTAAATATTAGCCTGGGCCTGGTGTTGGTGTTATTAAATCTTAGCCTGGGCCTGGTGTTGGTGTTATTAAATATTAGCCTGGGCCTGGTGTTGGTGTTATTAAATCTTAGCCTGGGCCTGGTGTTGGTGTTATTAAATATTAGCCTGGGCCTGGTGTTGGTGTTATTAAATCTTAGCCTGGGCCTGGTGTTGGTGTTATTAAATCTTAGCCTGGGCCTGGTGTTGGTGTTATTAAATCTTAGCCTGTACCTGGTGTTGGTGTTATTAAATCTTAGCCTGGACCTGGTGTTGGTGTTATTAAATCTTAGCCTGGGCCTGGTGTTGGTGTTATTAAATCTTAGCCTGGGCCTGGTGTTGGTGTTATTAAATCTTAGCCTGTACCTGGTGTTGGTGTTATTAAATCTTAGCCTGGGCCTGGTGTTGGTGTTATTAAATCTTAGCCTGTACCTGGTGTTGGTGTTATTAAATCTTAGCCTGGAACTGGTGTTGGTGTTATTAAATTTTAGCCTGGGCCTGGTGTTGGTGTTATTAAATCTTAGCCTGTACCTGGTGTTGGTGTTATTAAATCTTAGCCTGGTGTTATTAAATCTTAGCCTGTACCTGATGTTGGTGTTATTAAATCTTAGCCTGTACCTGATGTTGGTGTTATTAAATATTAGCCTGGGCCTGGTGTTGGTGTTATTAAATCTTAGCCAGGCCTGGTGTTGGTGTTATTCAATCTTAGTCTGGGCCTGGTGTTGATGTTTTTTAAATCTTAGCCTGGGTCTGGTGTTATTAAATCTTAGCCTGGGCCTGGTGTTGGTGTTATTAAATCTTAGCCTGCATCTGATGTTGGTGTTATTAAAACTTAGCCTGTGCCTGGTGTTGGTGTTATTAAATCTTAGCCTGGGCCTGGTGTTGTTAAATCTTAGCCTGGGCATGGTGTTATTAAATCTTAGCCTGGGCCTGGTGTTGGTGTTATTAAACCTTAGCCTGCATCTGATGTTGGTTTTATTAAATCTCAGCCTGCATCTGATGTTGGTGTTATTAAATCTTAGCCTGTGCCTGGTGTTGGTGTTATTAAATCTTAGCCTGGGCCTGGTGTTGTTAAATCTTAGCCTGGGCATGGTGTTATTAAATCTTAGCCTGGGCCTGGTGTTGGTGTTATTAAACCTTAGCCTGCATCTGATGTTGGTGTTATTAAATCTTAGCCTGTGCCTGGGCCTGGTGTTATTAAATCTTAGCCTGGGCCTGGTGTTGGTGTTATTAAATCTTAGCCTGGGCCTGGTGTTGGTGTTATTAAATCTTAGCCTGGGTCTGGTGTTGGTGTTATTAAATCTTAGCCTGGGCCTGGTGTTGGTGTTATTAAATCTTAGCCTGGGCCTGGTGTTGGTGTTATTAAATCTTAGCCTGGGCTTGGTGTTGGTGTTATTAAATCTTAGCCTGGGCCAGGTGTTGGTGTTATTAAATCTTAGCCTGGGCCTGGTGTTGATGTTATTAAATCTTAGCCTGGGCCTGGTGTTGGTGTTATTAAATCTTAGCCTGGGCCTGGTGTTGGTGTTATTAAATCTTAGCCTGGGCCTGGTGTTGGTGTTATTAAATCTTAGCCTGGGCCTGGTGTTGGTGTTATTAAATCTTAACATGGTTCTGGTGTTGGTGTTAGTAAATCTTAGCCTGTACCTGGTATTTGTGTTAGTAAATCTTAGCCTGGGCCAGGTGTTGGTGTTATTAAATCTTAGCCTGGGCCTGATGTTGGTGTTATTAAATCTTAGCCTGGTGTTATTAAATCTTAGCCTGGGCCTGGTGTTGGTGTTATTAAATCTTATCCTGGACCTGGTGTTGGTGTTATTAAATCTTAGCCTGGGCCTGGTGTTGGTGTTATTAAATCTTAGCCTGTACCTGGTGTTGGTGTTATTAAATCTTAGCCTGGGCCTGGTGTTGGAGTTATTAAATCTTAGCCTGTACCTGGTGTTGGTGTTATTAAATCTTAGCCTGGAACTGGTGTTGGTGTTATTAAATCTTAGCCTGGGCCTGGTGTTGGTGTTATTAAATCTTAGCCTGTACCTGGTGTTGGTGTTATTAAATCTTAGCCTGGTGTTATTAAATCTTAGCCTGTACCTGATGTTGGTGTTATTAAATCTTAGCCTGTACCTGATGTTGGTGTTATTAAATATTAGCCTGGGCCTGGTGTTGGTGTTATTAAATCTTAGCCAGGCCTGGTGTTGGTGTTATTCAATCTTAGTCTGGGCCTGGTGTTGATGTTTTTTAAATCTTAGCCTGGGTCTGGTGTTATTAAATCTTAGCCTGGGCCTGGTGTTGGTGTTATTAAATCTTAGCCTGCATCTGATGTTGGTGTTATTAAAACTTAGCCTGTGCCTGGTGTTGGTGTTATTAAATCTTAGCCTGGGCCTGGTGTTGTTAAATCTTAGCCTGGGCATGGTGTTATTAAATCTTAGCCTGGGCCTGGTGTTGGTGTTATTAAACCTTAGCCTGCATCTGATGTTGGTTTTATTAAATCTTAGCCTGCATCTGATGTTGGTGTTATTAAATCTTAGCCTGTGCCTGGTGTTGGTGTTATTAAATCTTAGCCTGGGCCTGGTGTTGTTAAATCTTAGCCTGGGCATGGTGTTATTAAATCTTAGCCTGGGCCTGGTGTTGGTGTTATTAAACCTTAGCCTGCATCTGATGTTGGTGTTATTAAATCTTAGCCTGTGCCTGGGCCTGGTGTTATTAAATCTTAGCCTGGGCCTGGTGTTGGTGTTATTAAATCTTAGCCTGGGCCTGGTGTTGGTGTTATTAAATCTTAGCCTGGGTCTGGTGTTGGTGTTATTAAATCTTAGCCTGGGCCTGGTGTTGGTGTTATTAAATCTTAGCCTGGGCCTGGTGTTGGTGTTATTAAATCTTAGCCTGGGCTTGGTGTTGGTGTTATTAAATCTTAGCCTGGGCCAGGTGTTGGTGTTATTAAATCTTAGCCTGGGCCTGGTGTTGATGTTATTAAATCTTAGCCTGGGCCTGGTGTTGGTGTTATTAAATCTTAGCCTGGGCCTGGTGTTGGTGTTATTAAATCTTAGCCTGGGCCTGGTGTTGGTGTTATTAAATCTTAGCCTGGGCCTGGTGTTGGTGTTATTAAATCTTAACATGGTTCTGGTGTTGGTGTTAGTAAATCTTAGCCTGTACCTGGTATTTGTGTTAGTAAATCTTAGCCTGGGCCAGGTGTTGGTGTTATTAAATCTTAGCCTGGGCCTGATGTTGGTGTTATTAAATCTTAGCCTGGTGTTATTAAATCTTAGCCTGTACCTGATGTTTGTGTTATTAAATCTTAGCCTGGTGTTATTAAATCTTAGCCTGTACCTGATGTTGGTGTTATTAAATCTTAGCCTGTATCTGGTGTTGGTGTTATTAAATCTTAGCCTGGAACTGGTGTTGGTGTTATTAAATAGTAGCCTGGGCCTGTTGCTGGTGTTATTAAATCTTAGCATGGGCCTGGTGTTGGTGTCATTAAATCTTAGCCTGGACCTGGTGTTGGTGTTATTAAATCTTAGCCTGGGCCTGTTGTTGGTGTTATTAAATCTTAGCATGGGCCTGGTGTTGGTGTTAGAAAATCTTTGCCTGGGACTGGTGTTGGTGTTATTAAATCTTAGAGTGGGTCTGGTGCTGGTGTTATTAAATCTTAGCCTGGGCCTGGTGTTGGTGTTATTAAATCTTACACTGCATCTGATGTTGGTGTTATTAAATCTCAGCCCAATCCTCAGTCTAGCTGTGTTTAACCCAGGATAACGCTGGATTCACATGCCCTGTCTTCATGGTGATCTATATAAACTACAGGACAACATAACCCTGTCTTCATGGTGATCTATATAGACTACAGGACAACATAGCCTAGGGTCTTCATGGTAATCTATATAGACTACAGGACAACATAGCCTAGGGTCTTCATGGTGATCTATATAGACTACAGGACAACATAGCCTAGGGTCTTCATTGTGATCTATATAGACTACAGGACAACATAGCCTAGGGTCTTCATGGTGATCTATATAGACTACAGGACAACATAACCCTGTCTTCATGGTGATCTATATAAACTACAGGACAACATAACCTAGGGTCTTCATGGTGATCTATATAAACTACAGGATAACATAACCCTTGTCTTCATGGTGATCTATATAAACTACAGGACAACATAACCTAGGGTCTTCACGGTGATCTATATAAACTACAGGACAACGTAACCTAGGGTCTTCATGGTGATCTATATAAACTACAGGACAACATAACCTAGGGTCTTCATGGTGATCTATATAAACTACAGAACAACATAACCCTGTCTTCATGGTGATCTATACAAACTACAGGACAACATAACCCTGTCTTCATGGTGATCTACATAAACTACAGGACAACATAACCTAGGATCTTCATGGTGATCTATATAAACTACAGAACAACATAGCCATGTCTTCATGGTGATCTATATAAACTACAGGACAACATAACCCTGTCTTCATGGTGATCTATATAAACTACAGGACATCATAACCTAGGGTCTTCACGGTGATCTATATAAACTACAGGACAACATAACCTAGGGTCTTCATGGTGATCTATATAAATTACAGGACAACATAACCTAGGGTCTTCATGGTGATCTATATAAACTACAGGACAACATAACCTAGGGTCTTCATGGTGATCTATAAAAACTACAGGACAACATAACCCTGTCTTCATGGTGATCTATATAGACTACAGGACAACATAGCCTAGGGTCTTCATGGTGATCTATATAGACTACAGGACAACATAGCCTAGGGTCTTCATGGTGATCTATATAGACTACAGGACAACATAACCCTGTCTTCATGGTGATCTATATAACCTACAGGACAACATAACCCTGTCTTCATGGTGATCTATATAGACTACAGGACAACATAGCCTAGGGTCTTCATGGTGATCTATATAGACTACAGGACAACATAACCTAGGGTCTTCATGGTGATCTATATAGACTACAGGACAACATAACCCTGTCTTCATGGTGATCTATATAACCTACAGGACAACATAACCCTGTCTTCATGGTGATCTATATAAACTACAGGACAACATAACCTAGGGTCTTCACGGTGATCTATATAAACTACAGGACAACATAACCTAGGGTCCTCATTGGTGATCTAAAAAAACTACAGGACAACATAACCTAGGGTCTTCATGGTGATCTATATAAACTACAGAACAACATAACCCTGTCTTCATGGTGATCTATATAAACTACAGGACAACATAACCCTGTCTTCATGGTGATCTATATAAACTACAGGACAACATAACCCTGTCTTCATGGTGATCTATATAAACTACAGGACATCATAACCTAGGGTCTTCATGGTGATCTATATACACTACAGGACAAAATAACCCTGTCTTCATGGTGATCTATATAAACTACAGGACAACATAACCTAGGGTCTTCATGGTGATCTAAATAAACTACAGGACAACATAGCCCCGTCTTCATGGTGATCTATATAAACTACAGGACAACATAACCTAGGGTCTTCATGGTGATCTATATAAACTACAGGACAACATAACCTAGGGTCTTCATGGTGATCTATATAAACTACAGGACAACATAACCTAGGGACTTCATGGTGATCTATATAAATTACAGGACAACATAACCTAGGGTCTTCATGGTGATCTATATAAACTACAGGACAACATAGCCCCGTCTTCATGGTGATCTATATAAACTACAGGACAACATAGCCCTGTCTTCATGGTGATCTATATAAACTACAGGACAACATAACCCTGTCTTCATGGTGATCTATATAAACTACAGGACAACATAACCTAGGGTCTTCATGGTGATCTCTATAAACTACAGGACAACATAACCCTGTCTTCATGGTGATCTATATAGACTACAGGACAACATAACCTAGGGTCTTCATGGTGATCTATATAAACTACAGGACAACATAACCTAGGGTCTTCATGGTGATCTATATAAACTACAGGACAACAAAACCTAGTGTCTTCATGGTGACCTATATAAACTACAGGACAACATAACAATATCTTCATGGTGATCTATATAAACTACAGGACAACATAACCCTGTCTTCATGGTGATCTATATAAACTACAGGACAACAAAACCTAGGGTCTTCATGGTGATCTATATAAACTACAGGACAACATAACCCTGTCTTCATGGTGATCTATATAAACTACAGGACAACAAAACCTAGGGTCTTCATGGTGATCTATATAGACTACAGGACAACATAACCCTGTCTTCATGGTGATCTATATAAACTACAGGACATCATAACCCTGTCTTCATGGTGATCTATATAGACTACAGGACAACATAACCTAGGGTCTTCATGGTGATCAATATAAACTACAGGACATCATAACCTAGGGTCTTCATGGTGATCTATATAGACTACAGGACATCATAACCTAGGGTCTTCATGGTGATCTATATAGACTACAGGACAACATAACCTAGGGTCTTCATGGTGATCTATATAGACTACAGGACATCATAACCTAGGGTATTCATGGTGATCTCTTTAAACTACAGGACAACATAACCCTGTCTTCATGGTGATCTATATAAACTACAGGACATCATAACCTAGGGTCTTCATGGTGATCTATATAGACTACAGGACATCATAACCTAGGGTCTTCATGGTGATCTCTTTAAACTACAGGACAACATAACCCTGTCTTCATGGTGATCTATATAAACTACAGGACATCATAACCTAGGGTCTTCATGGTGATCTCTTTAAACTACAGGACAACATAACCCTGTCTTCATGGTGATCTATATAAACTACAGGACATCATAACCTAGGGTCTTCATGGTGATCTATATAGACTACAGGACAACAAAACCCTGTCTTCATGGTGATCTATATAAACTACAGGACATCATAACCTAGGGTCTTCATGGTGATCTATATAGACTACAGGACAACATAACCCTGTCTTCATGGTGATCTATATAAACTACAGGACATCATAACCTAGGGTCTTCATGGTGATCTATATAGACTACAGGACAACATAACCCTGTCTTCATGGTGATCTATACAAACTATAGGACAACATAACCCTGTCTTCATGGTGATCTATATAGACTACAGGACATCATAACCTAGGGTCTTCATGGTGATCTATATAGACTACAGGACAACAAAACCTAGGGTCTTCATGGTGATCTATATAAACTACAGGACAACATAACCCTGTCTTCATGGTGATCTATATAAACTACAGGACAACATAACCTAGGGTCTTCATGGTGATCTCTATAAACTACAGGACAACATAACCCTGTCTTCATGGTGATCTATATAGACTACAGGACAACATAACCTAGGGTCTTCATGGTGATCTATATAAACTACAGGACAACATAACCTAGGGTCTTCATGGTGATCTATATAAACTACAGGACAACAAAACCTAGTGTCTTCATGGTGACCTATATAAACTACAGGACAACATAACAATATCTTCATGGTGATCTATATAAACTACAGGACAACATAACCCTGTCTTCATGGTGATCTATATAAACTACAGGACAACAAAACCTAGGGTCTTCATGGTGATCTATATAAACTACAGGACAACATAACCCTGTCTTCATGGTGATCTATATAAACTACAGGACAACAAAACCTAGGGTCTTCATGGTGATCTATATAGACTACAGGACAACATAACCCTGTCTTCATGGTGATCTATATAAACTACAGGACATCATAACCCTGTCTTCATGGTGATCTATATAGACTACAGGACAACATAACCTAGGGTCTTCATGGTGATCAATATAAACTACAGGACATCATAACCTAGGGTCTTCATGGTGATCTATATAGACTACAGGACATCATAACCTAGGGTCTTCATGGTGATCTATATAGACTACAGGACAACATAACCTAGGGTCTTCATGGTGATCTATATAGACTACAGGACATCATAACCTAGGGTCTTCATGGTGATCTATATAGACTACAGGACAACATAACCTAGGGTCTTCATGGTGATCTATATAGACTACAGGACATCATAACCTAGGGTCTTCATGGTGATCTATATAGACTACAGGACAACATAACCTAGGGTCTTCATGGTGATCTATATAGACTACAGGACAACATAACCTAGGGTCTTCATGGTGATCTCTTTAAACTACAGGACAACATAACCCTGTCTTCATGGTGATCTCTATAGACTACAGGACAACATAACCTAGGGTCTTCATGGTGACCTATATAAACTACAGGACAACATAACCCTGTCTTCATGGTGATCTATATAGACTACAGGACAACATAACCTAGGGTCTTCATGGTGATCTATATAAACTACAGGACAACATAACCTAGGGTCTTCATGGTGATCTATATAAACTACAGGACAACAAAACCTAGTGTCTTCATGGTGACCTATAAAAACTACAGGACAACATAACAATGTCTTCATGGTGATCTATATAAACTACAGGAAAACATAACCCTGTCTTCATGGTGATCTATATAAACTACAGGACAACAAAACCTAGGGTCTTCATGGTGATCTATATAAACTACAGGACAACATAACCCTGTCTTCGTGGTGATGTATATAAACTACAGGACAACATAACCTAGGGTCTTCATGGTGATCTATATAAACTACAGGACAACAAAACCTAGGGTCTTCATGGTGATCTATATAAACTACAGGACATCATAACCCTGTCTTCGTGGTGATCTATATAGACTACAGGACAACATAACCTAGGGCCTTCATGGTGATCTATATAGAATACAGGACAACATAGCCCTGTCTTCATGGTGATCTATATAAACTACAGGACATCATAACCTAGGGTCTTCATGGTGATCTATATAGACTACAGGACAACATAACCCTGTCTTCATAGTGATCTATATAAACTACAGGACAACATAACCTAGGGTCTTCATGGTGATCTATATAGACTACAGGACATCATAACCTAGGGTCTTCATGGTGATCAATATAAACTACAGGACATCATAACCTAGGGTATTCATGGTGATCTATATAGACTACAGGACATCATAACCTAGGGTCTTCATGGTGATCTATATAAACTACAGGACATCATAACCTAGGGTCTTCATGGTGATCTATATAGACTACAGGAAAACATAACCCTGTCTTCATGGTGATCTATATAAACTACAGGACATCATAACCTAGGGTCTTCATGGTGATCTATATAGACTACAGAACAACATAGCCCTGTCTTCATGGTGATCTATATAAACTACAGGACATCATAACCCTGTCTTCATGGTGATCTATATAGACTACAGGACAACATAACCCTGTCTTCATGGTGATCTATATAGACTACAGGACAACATAACCTAGGGTCTTCATGGTGATCTATATAGACTACAGGACAACATAACCCTGTCTTCATGGTGATCTATATAGACTACAGGACATCATAACCTAGGATCTTCATGGTGATCTATATAGACTACAGGACATCATAACCTAGGGTATTCATGGTGATCTATATAGACTACAGGACATCATAACCTAGGGTCTTCATGGTGATCTATATACACTACAGGACAAAATAACCTAGGGTCTTCATGGTGATCTATATAGACTACAGGACACCATAACCCTGTCTTCATGGTGATCTATATAAACTACAGGACATCATAACCTAGGGTCTTCATGGTGATCTATATAAACTACAGGACATCATAACCTAGGGTCTTCATGGTGATCTATATAGACTACAGGACATCATAACCTAGGGTCTTCATGGTGATCTATATAGACTACAGGACAACATAACCTAGGGTCTTCATGGTGATCTATATAGACTACAGGACATCATAACCTAGGGTATTCATGGTGATCTATATAGACTACAGGACATCATAACCTAGGGTCTTCATGGTGATCTATATAGACTACAGGACAACAAAACCTAGGGTCTTCATGGTGATCTATATAAACTACAGGACAACATAACCCTGTCTTCATGGTGATCTATATAAACTATAGGACAACATAACCCTGTCTTCATGGTGATCTATATAAACTACAGGACAACATAACCCTGTCTTCATGGTGATCTATATAAACTACAGGACATCATAACCCTGTCTTCATGGTGATCTATATAAACTACAGGACATCATAACCCTGTCTTCATGGTGATCTATACAAACTATAGGACAACATAACCCTGTCTTCATGGTGATCTATACAAACTATAGGACAACATAACCCTGTCTTCATGGTGATCTATATAAACTACAGGACATCATAACCTAGGGTCTTCATGGTGATCTATATAGACTACAGGACAACAAAACCTAAGGTCTTCATGGTGATCTATATAGACTACAGGACATCATAACCTAGGGTATTCATGGTGATCTATATAGACTAGAGGACATCATAACCTAGGGTCTTCATGGTGATCTATATAAACTACAGGACAACAAAACCTAAGGTCTTCATGGTGATCTATATAAACTACAGGACAACAAAACCTAGGGTCTTCATGGTGATCTATATAAACTACAGGACATCATAACCTAGGGTCTTCATGGTGATCTATATAGACTACAGGACAACATAACCTAGGGTCTTCATGGTGATCTATATAGACTACAGGACAACATAACCCTGTCTTCATGGTGATCTATATAAACTACAGGACAACATAACCTAGGGTCTTCATGGTGATCTATATAGACTACATGACATCATAACCTAGGGTCTTCATGGTGATCAATATAAACTACAGGACATCATAACCTAGGGTATTCATGGTGATCTATATTGACTACAGGACATCATAACCTAGGGTCTTCATGGTGATCTATGTAAACTACAGGACATCATAACCTAGGGTCTTCATGGTGATCTATATAGACTACAGGACAACATAACCCTGTCTTCATGGTGATCTATATAGACTACAGGACAACATAACCTAGGGTCTTCATGGTGATCTATATAGACTACAGGACAACATAACCCTGTCTTCATGGTGATCTATATAGACTACAGGACATCATAACCTAGGATCTTCATGGTGATCTATATAGACTACAGGACATCATAACCTAGGGTATTCATGGTGATCTATATAGACTACAGGACATCATAACCTAGGGTCTTCATGGTGATCTATATACACTACAGGACAACATAACCTAGGGTCTTCATGGTGATCTATATAGACTACAGGACAACATAACCCTGTCTTCATGGTTATCTATATAAACTACAGGACATCATAACCTAGGGTCTTCATGGTGATCTATATAAACTACAGGACATCATAACCTAGGGTCTTCATGGTGATCTATATAGACTACAGGACATCATAACCTAGGGTCTTCATGGTGATCTATATAGACTACAGGACAACATAACCTAGGGTCTTCATGGTGATCTATATAGACTACAGGACATCATAACCTAGGGTCTTCATGGTGATCTATATAGACTACAGGACAACATAACCTAGGGTCTTCATGGTGATCTATATAGACTACAGGACATCATAACCTAGGGTCTTCATGGTGATCTATATAGACTACAGGACAACATAACCTAGGGTCTTCATGGTGATCTATATAGACTACAGGACATCATAACCTAGGGTCTTCATGGTGATCTATATAGACTACAGGACAACAAAACCTAGGGTCTTCATGGTGATCTATATAAACTACAGGACAACATAACCCTGTCTTCATGGTGATCTATATAAACTATAGGACAACATAACCCTGTCTTCATGGTGATCTATATAAACTACAGGACAACATAACCCTGTCTTCATGGTGATCTATATAAACTACAGGACATCATAACCTAGGGTCTTCATGGTGATCTATATAAACTACAGGACAACATAACCCTGTCTTCATGGTGATCTATATAAACTATAGGACAACATAACCCTGTCTTCATGGTGATCTATATAAACTACAGGACATCATAACCTAGGGTCTTCATGGTGATCTATATAGACTACAGGACAACAAAACCTAAGGTCTTCATGGTGATCTATATAGACTACAGGACATCATAACCTAGGGTCTTCATGGTGATCTATATAGACTACAGGACAACAAAACCTAGGGTCTTCATGGTGATCTATATAAACTACAGGACAACAAAACCTAGGGTCTTCATGGTGATCTATATAAACTACAGGACAACAAAACCTAGGGTCTTCATGGTGACCTATATAAACTACAGGACAACATAACCCTGTCTTCATGGTGATCTATATAGACTACAGGACATCATAACCTAGGGTCTTCATGGTGATCTATATAGACTACAGGACAACATAACCCTGTCTTCATGGTGATCTATATAAACTACAGGACATCATAACCTAGGGTCTTCATGGTGATCTATATAGACTACAGGACAACATCACCTAGGGTCTTCATGGTGATCTATATAGACTACAGGACATCATAACCTAGGGTATTCATGGTGATCTATATAGACTACAGGACATCATAACCTAGGGTCTTCATGGTGATCTATATAAACTACAGGACAACATAACCCTGTCTTCATGGTGATCTATATAAACTACAGGACAACATAACCTAGGGTCTTCATGGTGATCTATATACACTACAGATAAACAAAACCCTGTCTTCATGGTGATCTATATAAACTACAGAACAACATAACCCTGTCTTCATGGTGATCTATAGAAACTACAGGACAACATAAACTAGGGTCTTCATGGTGATCTATATAAACTACAGGACAACATAACCCTGTCTTCATGGTGATCTATATAAACTATAGGACAACATAACCCTGTCTTCATGGTGATCTATATAAACTACAGGACAACATAACCCTGTCTTCATGGTGATCTATATAAACTACAGGACATCATAACCTAGGGTCTTCATGGTGATCTATATAAACTACAGGACAACATAACCCTGTCTTCATGGTGATCTATATAAACTATAGGACAACATAACCCTGTCTTCATGGTGATCTATATAAACTACAGGACATCATAACCTAGGGTCTTCATGGTGATCTATATAGACTACAGGACAACAAAACCTAAGGTCTTCATGGTGATCTATATAGACTACAGGACATCATAACCTAGGGTCTTCATGGTGATCTATATAGACTACAGGACAACAAAACCTAGGGTCTTCATGGTGATCTATATAAACTACAGGACAACAAAACCTAGGGTCTTCATGGTGACCTATATAAACTACAGGACAACATAACCCTGTCTTCATGGTGATCTATATAGACTACAGGACATCATAACCTAGGGTCTTCATGGTGATCTATATAGACTACAGGACAACATAACCCTGTCTTCATGGTGATCTATATAAACTACAGGACATCATAACCTAGGGTCTTCATGGTGATCTATATAGACTACAGGACAACATCACCTAGGGTCTTCATGGTGATCTATATAGACTACAGGACATCATAACCTAGGGTATTCATGGTGATCTATATAGACTACAGGACATCATAACCTAGGGTCTTCATGGTGATCTATATAAACTACAGGACAACATAACCCTGTCTTCATGGTGATCTATATAAACTACAGGACAACATAACCTAGGGTCTTCATGGTGATCTATATACACTACAGATAAACAAAACCCTGTCTTCATGGTGATCTATATAAACTACAGAACAACATAACCCTGTCTTCATGGTGATCTATAGAAACTACAGGACAACATAAACTAGGGTCTTCATGGTGATCAATATAAACTACAGGACATCATAACCTAGGGTCTTCATGGTGATCTATATAAACTACAGGACAACATAACCCTGTCTTCATGGTGATCTATATAAACTACAGGACATCATAACCTAGGGTCTTCATGGTGATCTATATAAACTACAGGACATCATAACCTAGGGTCTTCATGGTGATCTATATAGACTACAGGACAACATAACCCTGTCTTCATGGTGATCTATATAGACTACAGGACAACATAACCTAGGGTCTTCATGGTGATCTATATAGACTACAGGACAACATAACCCTGTCTTCATGGTGATCTCTATAAACTACAGGACAACATAACCCTGTCTTCATGGTGATCTATATAGACTACAGGACAACATAACCTAGGGTCTTCATGGTGATCTATATAAACTACAGGACAACATAACCTAGGGTCTTCATGGTGATCTATATAAACTACAGGACAACAAAACCTAGTGTCTTCATGGTGACCTATATAAACTACAGGACAACATAACAATGTCTTCATGGTGATCTATATAAACTACAGGACAACATAACCCTGTCTTCATGGTGATCTATATAAACTACAGGACAACAAAACCTAGGGTCTTCATGGTGATCTATATAAACTACAGGACAACATAAGCCTGTCTTCGTGGTGATCTATATAAACTACAGGACAACAAAACCTAGGGTCTTCATGGTGATCTATATAAACTACAGGACAACATAACCCTGTCTTCATGGTGATCTATATAAACTATAGGACAACATAACCCTGTCTTCATGGTGATCTATATAAACTACAGGACAACATAACCCTGTCTTCATGGTGATCTATATAAACTACAGGACATCATAACCTAGGGTCTTCATGGTGATCTATATAAACTACAGGACAACATAACCCTGTCTTCATGGTGATCTATATAAACTATAGGACAACATAACCCTGTCTTCATGGTGATCTATATAAACTAGAGGACATCATAACCTAGGGTCTTCATGGTGATCTATATAGACTACAGGACAACAAAACCTAAGGTCTTCATGGTGATCTATATAGACTACAGGACATCATAACCTAGGGTCTTCATGGTGATCTATATAGACTACAGGACAACAAAACCTAGGGTCTTCATGGTGATCTATATAAACTACAGGACAACAAAACCTAGGGTCTTCATGGTGATCTATATAAACTACAGGACAACAAAACCTAGGGTCTTCATGGTGACCTATATAAACTACAGGACAACATAACCCTGTCTTCATGGTGATCTATATAGACTACAGGACATCATAACCTAGGGTCTTCATGGTGATCTATATAGACTACAGGACAACATAACCCTGTCTTCATGGTGATCTATATAAACTACAGGACATCATAACCTAGGGTCTTCATGGTGATCTATATAGACTACAGGACAACATCACCTAGGGTCTTCATGGTGATCTATATAGACTACAGGACATCATAACCTAGGGTATTCATGGTGATCTATATAGACTACAGGACATCATAACCTAGGGTCTTCATGGTGATCTATATAAACTACAGGACAACATAACCCTGTCTTCATGGTGATCTATATAAACTACAGGACAACATAACCTAGGGTCTTCATGGTGATCTATATACACTACAGATAAACAAAACCCTGTCTTCATGGTGATCTATATAAACTACAGAACAACATAACCCTGTCTTCATGGTGATCTATAGAAACTACAGGACAACATAAACTAGGGTCTTCATGGTGATCAATATAAACTACAGGACATCATAACCTAGGGTCTTCATGGTGATCTATATAAACTACAGGACAACATAACCCTGTCTTCATGGTGATCTATATAAACTACAGGACATCATAACCTAGGGTCTTCATGGTGATCTATATAGACTACAGGACAACATAACCCTGTCTTCATGGTGATCTATATAGACTACAGGACAACATAACCTAGGGTCTTCATGGTGATCTATATAGACTACAGGACAACATAACCCTGTCTTCATGGTGATCTCTATAAACTACAGGACAACATAACCCTGTCTTCATGGTGATCTATATAGACTACAGGACAACATAACCTAGGGTCTTCATGGTGATCTATATAAACTACAGGACAACATAACCTAGGGTCTTCATGGTGATCTATATAAACTACAGGACAACAAAACCTAGTGTCTTCATGGTGACCTATATAAACTACAGGACAACATAACAATGTCTTCATGGTGATCTATATAAACTACAGGACAACAAAACCTAGGGTCTTCATGGTGACCTATATAAACTACAGGACAACATAACCCTGTCTTCATGGTGATCTATATAAACTACAGGACATCATAACCTAGGGTCTTCATGGTGATCTATATAGACTACAGGACAACATCACCTAGGGTCTTCATGGTGATCTATATAGACTACAGGACATCATAACCTAGGGTATTCATGGTGATCTATATAGACTACAGGACATCATAACCTAGGGTCTTCATGGTGATCTATATAAACTACAGGACAACATAACCCTGTCTTCATGGTGATCTATATAAACTACAGGACAACATAACCTAGGGTCTTCATGGTGATCTATATACACTACAGATAAACAAAACCCTGTCTTCATGGTGATCTATATAAACTACAGAACAACATAACCCTGTCTTCATGGTGATCTATAGAAACTACAGGACAACATAAACTAGGGTCTTCATGGTGATCAATATAAACTACAGGACATCATAACCTAGGGTCTTCATGGTGATCTATATAAACTACAGGACAACATAACCCTGTCTTCATGGTGATCTATATAAACTACAGGACATCATAACCTAGGGTCTTCATGGTGATCTATATAGACTACAGGACAACATAACCCTGTCTTCATGGTGATCTATATAGACTACAGGACAACATAACCTAGGGTCTTCATGGTGATCTATATAGACTACAGGACAACATAACCCTGTCTTCATGGTGATCTCTATAAACTACAGGACAACATAACCCTGTCTTCATGGTGATCTATATAGACTACAGGACAACATAACCTAGGGTCTTCATGGTGATCTATATAAACTACAGGACAACATAACCTAGGGTCTTCATGGTGATCTATATAAACTACAGGACAACAAAACCTAGTGTCTTCATGGTGACCTATATAAACTACAGGACAACATAACAATGTCTTCATGGTGATCTATATAAACTACAGGACAACATAACCCTGTCTTCATGGTGATCTATATAAACTACAGGACAACAAAACCTAGGGTCTTCATGGTGATCTATATAAACTACAGGACAACATAAGCCTGTCTTCGTGGTGATCTATATAAACTACAGGACAACATAACCTAGGGTCTTCATGGTGATCTATATAAACTACAGGACATCATAACCCTGTCTTCATGGTGATCTATATAGACTACAGGACAACATAACCTAGGGCCTTCATGGTGATCTATATAGACTACAGGACAACATAACCCTGTCTTCATGGTGATCTATATAGACTACAGGACAACATAACCTAGGGTCTTCATGGTGATCTATATAGACTACAGGACAACATAACCCTGTCTTCATGGTGATCTATATAAACTACAGGACATCATAACCCTGTCTTCATGGTGATCTATATAGACTACAGGACAACATAACCTAGGGTCTTCATGGTGATCTATATAGACTACAGGACATCATAACCTAGGGTCTTCATGGTGATCAATATAAACTACAGGACATCATAACCTAGGGTCTTCATGGTGATCTATATAGACTACAGGACATCATAACCTAGGGTCTTCATGGTGATCTATATAAACTACAGGACATCATAACCGAGGGTCTTCATGGTGATCTATATAGACTACAGGACAACATAGCCCTGTCTTCATGGTGATCTATATAAACTACAGGACATCATAACCTAGGGTCTTCATGGTGATCTATATAGACTACAGGACAACATAGACCTGTCTTCATGGTGATCTATATAAACTACAGGACATCATAACCTAGGGTCTTCATGGTGATCTATATAGACTACAGGACAACATAACCCTGTCTTCATGGTGATCTATATAGACTACAGGACAACATAACCTAGGGTCTTCATGGTGATCTATATAGACTACAGGACAACATAACCCTGTCTTCATGGTGATCTATATAGACTACAGGACATCATAACCTAGGATCTTCATGGTGATCTATATAGACTTCAGGACATCATAACCTAGGGTATTCATGGTGATCTATATAGACTACAGGACATCATAACCTAGGGTCTTCATGGTGATCTATATACACTACAGGACAACATAACCTAGGGTCTTCATGGTGATCTATATAGACTACAGGACAACATAACCCTGTCTTCATGGTGATCTATATAAACTACAGGACATCATAACCTAGGGTCTTCATGGTGATCTATATAAACTACAGGACATCATAACCTAGGGTCTTCATGGTGATCTATATAGACTACAGGACATCATAACCTAGGGTCTTCATGGTGATCTATATAGACTACAGGACAACATAACCTATGGTCTTCATGGTGATCTATATAGACTACAGGACATCATAACCTAGGGTATTCATGGTGATCTATATAGACTACAGGACATCATAACCTAGGGTCTTCATGGTGATCTATATAGACTACAGGACATCATAACCTAGGGTATTCATGGTGATCTATATAGACTACAGGACAACAAAACCTAGGGTCTTCATGGTGATCTATATAAACTACAGGACAACATAACCCTGTCTTCATGGTGATCTATATAAACTATAGGACAACATAACCATGTCTTTATGGTGATCTATATAAACTACAGGACAACATAACCCTGTCTTCATGGTGATCTATAGAAACTACAGGACAACATAAACTAGGGTCTTCATGGTGATCAATATAAACTACAGGACATCATAACCTAGGGTCTTCATGGTGATCTATATAAATTACAGGACAACATAACCCTGTCTTCATGGTGATCTATATAAACTACAGGACATCATAACCTAGGGTCTTCATGGTGATCTATATAAACTACAGGACATCATAACCTAGGGTCTTCATGGTGATCTATATAGACTACAGGACAACATAACCCTGTCTTCATGGTGATCTATATAGACTACAGGACAACATAACCTAGGGTCTTCATGGTGATCTATATAGACTACAGGACAACATAACCCTGTCTTCATGGTGATCTCTATAAACTACAGGACAACATAACCCTGTCTTCATGGTGATCTATATAGACTACAGGACAACATAACCTAGGGTCTTCATGGTGATCTATATAAACTACAGGACAACATAACCTAGGGTCTTCATGGTGATCTATATAAACTACAGGACAACAAAACCTAGTGTCTTCATGGTGACCTATATAAACTACAGGACAACATAACAATGTCTTCATGGTGATCTATATAAACTACAGGACAACATAACCCTGTCTTCATGGTGATCTATATAAACTACAGGACAACAAAACCTAGGGTCTTCATGGTGATCTATATAAACTACAGGACAACATAAGCCTGTCTTCGTGGTGATCTATATAAACTACAGGACAACATAACCTAGGGTCTTCATGGTGATCTATATAAACTACAGGACATCATAACCCTGTCTTCATGGTGATCTATATAGACTACAGGACAACATAACCTAGGGCCTTCATGGTGATCTATATAGACTACAGGACAACATAACCCTGTCTTCATGGTGATCTATATAGACTACAGGACAACATAACCTAGGGTCTTCATGGTGATCTATATAGACTACAGGACAACATAACCCTGTCTTCATGGTGATCTATATAAACTACAGGACATCATAACCCTGTCTTCATGGTGATCTATATAGACTACATGACAACATAACCTAGGGTCTTCATGGTGATCTATATAGACTACAGGACATCATAACCTAGGGTCTTCATGGTGATCAATATAAACTACAGGACATCATAACCTAGGGTCTTCATGGTGATCTATATAGACTACAGGACATCATAACCTAGGGTCTTCATGGTGATCTATATAAACTACAGGACATCATAACCGAGGGTCTTCATGGTGATCTATATAGACTACAGGACAACATAGCCCTGTCTTCATGGTGATCTATATAAACTACAGGACATCATAACCTAGGGTCTTCATGGTGATCTATATAGACTACAGGACAACATAGACCTGTCTTCATGGTGATCTATATAAACTACAGGACATCATAACCTAGGGTCTTCATGGTGATCTATATAGACTACAGGACAACATAACCCTGTCTTCATGGTGATCTATATAGACTACAGGACATCATAACCTAGGATCTTCATGGTGATCTATATAGACTTCAGGACATCATAACCTAGGGTATTCATGGTGATCTATATAGACTACAGGACATCATAACCTAGGGTCTTCATGGTGATCTATATACACTACAGGACAACATAACCTAGGGTCTTCATGGTGATCTATATAGACTACAGGACAACATAACCCTGTCTTCATGGTGATCTATATAAACTACAGGACATCATAACCTAGGGTCTTCATGGTGATCTATATAAACTACAGGACATCATAACCTAGGGTCTTCATGGTGATCTATATAGACTACAGGACATCATAACCTAGGGTCTTCATGGTGATCTATATAGACTACAGGACATCATAACCTAGGGTATTCATGGTGATCTATATAGACTACAGGACATCGTAACCTAGGGTCTTCATGGTGATCTATATAGACTACAGGACATCATAACCTAGGGTATTCATGGTGATCTATATAGACTACAGGACAACAAAACCTAGGGTCTTCATGGTGATCTATATAAACTACAGGACAACATAACCCTGTCTTCATGGTGATCTATATAAACTATAGGACAACATAACCATGTCTTTATGGTGATCTATATAAACTACAGGACAACATAACCCTGTCTTCATGGTGATCTATATAAACTACAGGACATCATAACCTAGGGTATTCATGGTGATCTATATAGACTACAGGACATCATAACCTAGGGTATTCATGGTGATCTATATAGACTACAGGACAACAAAACCTAGGGTCTTCATGGTGATCTATATAAACTACAGGACAACATAACCCTGTCTTCATGGTGATCTATATAAACTATAGGACAACATAACCATGTCTTTATGGTGATCTATATAAACTACAGGACAACATAACCCTGTCTTCATGGTGATCTATATAAACTACAGGACATCATAACCTAGGGTCTTCATGGTGATCTATATAAACTACAGGACAACATAACCTAGGGTCTTCATGGTGATCTATATAGACTACAGGACATCATAACTAAGGGTCTTCATGGTGATCTATATAAACTACAGGACATCATAACCTAGGGTATTCATGGTGATCTATATAGACTACAGGACATCATAACCTAGGGTCTTCATGGTGATCTATATAGACTACAGGACAACAAAACCTAGGGTCTTCATGGTGATCTATATAGACTACAGGACATCATAACCTAGGGTATTCATGGTGATCTATATAGACTACAGGACATCATAACCTAGGGTCTTCATGGTGATCTATATAGACTACAGGACAACAAAACCTAGGGTCTTCATGGTGATCTATATAAACTACAGGACAACAAAACCTAGGGTCTTCATGGTGATCTATATAAACTACAGGACAACAAAACCTAGGGTCTTCATGGTGACCTATATAAACTACAGGACAACATAACCCTGTCTTCATGGTGATCTATATAGACTACAGGACATCATAACCTAGGGTCTTCATGGTGATCTATATAGACTACAGGACAACATAACCCTGTCTTCATGGTGATCTATATAAACTACAGGACATCATAACCTAGGGTCTTCATGGTGATCTTTATAGACTACAGGACAACATCACCTAGGGTCTTCATGGTGATCTATATAAACTACAGGACAACATAACCCTGTCTTCATGGTGATCTATATAAACTACAGGACAACATAACCTAGGGTCTTCATGGTGATCTATATAGACTACAGGACATCATAACCTAGGGTCTTCATGGTGATCTATATAAACTACAGGACATCATAACCTAGGGTCTTCATGGTGATCTATTTAGACTACAGGACATCATAACCTAGGGTCTTCATGGTGATCTATATAAACTACAGGACATCATAACCTAGGGTCTTCATGGTGATCTATATAGACTACAGGACAACATAGCCCTGTCTTCATGGTGATCTATATAAACTACAGGACATCATAACCTAGGGTCTTCATGGTGATCTATATAGACTACAGGACATCATAACCTAGGCTCTTCATGGTGATCTATATACACTACCCGACAACATAGCCTTGTCTTCATTGTGATCTATATAAACTACAGAACAACATAACCCTGTCTTCATGGTGATCTATATAAACTACAGGACAACATAACAATGTCTTCATGGTGATCTATATAAACTACAGGACATCATAACCTAGGGTCTTCATGGTGATCTATATAAACTACAGGACATCATAACCTAGGGTCTTCATGGTGATCTATATAGACTACAGGACATCATAACCTAGGGTCTTCATGGTGATCTATATAGACTACAGGACAACATAACCTAGGGTCTTCATGGTGATCTATATAGACTACAGGACATCATAACCTAGGGTATTCATGGTGATCTATATAGACTACAGGACATCATAACCTAGGGTCTTCATGGTGATCTATATAGACTACAGGACAACAAAACCTAGGGTCTTCATGGTGATCTATATAAACTACAGGACAACATAACCCTGTCTTCATGGTGATCTATATAAACTATAGGACAACATAACCCTGTCTTCATGGTGATCTATATAAACTACAGGACAACATAACCCTGTCTTCATGGTGATCTATATAAACTACAGGACATCATAACCTAGGGTCTTCATGGTGATCTATATAAACTACAGGACAACATAACCCTGTCTTCATGGTGATCTATACAAACTATAGGACAACATAACCCTGTCTTCATGGTGATCTATATAAACTACAGGACATCATAACCTAGGGTCTTCATGGTGATCTATATAGACTACAGGACAACAAAACCTAAGGTCTTCATGGTGATCTATATAGACTACAGGACATCATAACCTAGGGTATTCATGGTGATCTATATAGACTAGAGGACATCATAACCTAGGGTCTTCATGGTGATCTATATAAACTACAGGACAACAAAACCTAAGGTCTTCATGGTGATCTATATAAACTACAGGACAACAAAACCTAGGGTCTTCATGGTGATCTATATAAACTACAGGACATCATAACCTAGGGTCTTCATGGTGATCTATATAGACTACAGGACAACATAACCTAGGGTCTTCATGGTGATCTATATAGACTACAGGACAACATAACCCTGTCTTCATGGTGATCTATATAAACTACAGGACAACATAACCTAGGGTCTTCATGGTGATCTATATAGACTACAGGACATCATAACCTAGGGTCTTCATGGTGATCAATATAAACTACAGGACATCATAACCTAGGGTATTCATGGTGATCTATATTGACTACAGGACATCATAACCTAGGGTCTTCGTGGTGATCTATATAAACTACAGGACATCATAACCTAGGGTCTTCATGGTGATCTATATAGACTACAGGACAACATAACCCTGTCTTCATGGTGATCTATATAGACTACAGGACAACATAACCTAGGGTCTTCATGGTGATCTATATAGACTACAGGACAACATAACCCTGTCTTCATGGTGATCTATATAGACTACAGGACATCATAACCTAGGATCTTCATGGTGATCTATATAGACTACAGGACATCATAACCTAGGGTATTCATGGTGATCTATATAGACTACAGGACATCATAACCTAGGGTCTTCATGGTGATCTATATACACTACAGGACAACATAACCTAGGGTCTTCATGGTGATCTATATAGACTACAGGACAACATAACCCTGTCTTCATGGTTATCTATATAAACTACAGGACATCATAACCTAGGGTCTTCATGGTGATCTATATAAACTACAGGACATCATAACCTAGGGTCTTCATGGTGATCTATATAGACTACAGGACATCATAACCTAGGGTCTTCATGGTGATCTATATAGACTACAGGACAACATAACCTAGGGTCTTCATGGTGATCTATATAGACTACAGGACATCATAACCTAGGGTCTTCATGGTGATCTATATAGACTACAGGACAACATAACCTAGGGTCTTCATGGTGATCTATAAAGACTACAGGACATCATAACCTAGGGTCTTCATGGTGATCTATATAGACTACAGGACAACATAACCTAGGGTCTTCATGGTGATCTATATAGACTACAGGACATCATAACCTAGGGTCTTCATGGTGATCTATATAGACTACAGGACAACAAAACCTAGGGTCTTCATGGTGATCTATATAAACTACAGGACAACATAACCCTGTCTTCATGGTGATCTATATAAACTATAGGACAACATAACCCTGTCTTCATGGTGATCTATATAAACTACAGGACAACATAACCCTGTCTTCATGGTGATCTATATAAACTACAGGACATCATAACCTAGGGTCTTCATGGTGATCTATATAAACTACAGGACAACATAACCCTGTCTTCATGGTGATCTATATAAACTATAGGACAACATAACCCTGTCTTCATGGTGATCTATATAAACTACAGGACATCATAACCTAGGGTCTTCATGGTGATCTATATAGACTACAGGACAACAAAACCTAAGGTCTTCATGGTGATCTATATAGACTACAGGACATCATAACCTAGGGTCTTCATGGTGATCTATATAGACTACAGGACAACAAAACCTAGGGTCTTCATGGTGATCTATATAAACTACAGGACAACAAAACCTAGGGTCTTCATGGTGATCTATATAAACTACAGGACAACAAAACCTAGGGTCTTCATGGTGACCTATATAAACTACAGGACAACATAACCCTGTCTTCATGGTGATCTATATAGACTACAGGACATCATAACCTAGGGTCTTCATGGTGATCTATATAGACTACAGGACAACATAACCCTGTCTTCATGGTGATCTATATAAACTACAGGACATCATAACCTAGGGTCTTCATGGTGATCTATATAGACTACAGGACAACATCACCTAGGGTCTTCATGGTGATCTATATAGACTACAGGACATCATAACCTAGGGTATTCATGGTGATCTATATAGACTACAGGACATCATAACCTAGGGTCTTCATGGTGATCTATATAAACTACAGGACAACATAACCCTGTCTTCATGGTGATCTATATAAACTACAGGACAACATAACCTAGGGTCTTCATGGTGATCTATATACACTACAGATAAACAAAACCCTGTCTTCATGGTGATCTATATAAACTACAGAACAACATAACCCTGTCTTCATGGTGATCTATAGAAACTACAGGACAACATAAACTAGGGTCTTCATGGTGATCAATATAAACTACAGGACATCATAACCTAGGGTCTTCATGGTGATCTATATAAACTACAGGACAACATAACCCTGTCTTCATGGTGATCTATATAAACTACAGGACATCATAACCTAGGGTCTTCATGGTGATCTATATAAACTACAGGACATCATAACCTAGGGTCTTCATGGTGATCTATATAGACTACAGGACAACATAACCCTGTCTTCATGGTGATCTATATAGACTACAGGACAACATAACCTAGGGTCTTCATGGTGATCTATATAGACTACAGGACAACATAACCCTGTCTTCATGGTGATCTCTATAAACTACAGGACAACATAACCCTGTCTTCATGGTGATCTATATAGACTACAGGACAACATAACCTAGGGTCTTCATGGTGATCTATATAAACTACAGGACAACATAACCTAGGGTCTTCATGGTGATCTATATAAACTACAGGACAACAAAACCTAGTGTCTTCATGGTGACCTATATAAACTACAGGACAACATAACAATGTCTTCATGGTGATCTATATAAACTACAGGACAACATAACCCTGTCTTCATGGTGATCTATATAAACTACAGGACAACAAAACCTAGGGTCTTCATGGTGATCTATATAAACTACAGGACAACATAAGCCTGTCTTCGTGGTGATCTATATAAACTACAGGACAACAAAACCTAGGGTCTTCATGGTGATCTATATAAACTACAGGACAACATAACCCTGTCTTCATGGTGATCTATATAAACTATAGGACAACATAACCCTGTCTTCATGGTGATCTATATAAACTACAGGACAACATAACCCTGTCTTCATGGTGATCTATATAAACTACAGGACATCATAACCTAGGGTCTTCATGGTGATCTATATAAACTACAGGACAACATAACCCTGTCTTCATGGTGATCTATATAAACTATAGGACAACATAACCCTGTCTTCATGGTGATCTATATAAACTACAGGACATCATAACCTAGGGTCTTCATGGTGATCTATATAGACTACAGGACAACAAAACCTAAGGTCTTCATGGTGATCTATATAGACTACAGGACATCATAACCTAGGGTCTTCATGGTGATCTATATAGACTACAGGACAACAAAACCTAGGGTCTTCATGGTGATCTATATAAACTACAGGACAACAAAACCTAGGGTCTTCATGGTGATCTATATAAACTACAGGACAACAAAACCTAGGGTCTTCATGGTGACCTATATAAACTACAGGACAACATAACCCTGTCTTCATGGTGATCTATATAGACTACAGGACATCATAACCTAGGGTCTTCATGGTGATCTATATAGACTACAGGACAACATAACCCTGTCTTCATGGTGATCTATATAAACTACAGGACATCATAACCTAGGGTCTTCATGGTGATCTATATAGACTACAGGACAACATCACCTAGGGTCTTCATGGTGATCTATATAGACTACAGGACATCATAACCTAGGGTCTTCATGGTGATCTATATAAACTACAGGACAACATAACCCTGTCTTCATGGTGATCTATATAAACTACAGGACAACATAACCTAGGGTCTTCATGGTGATCTATATACACTACAGATAAACAAAACCCTGTCTTCATGGTGATCTATATAAACTACAGAACAACATAACCCTGTCTTCATGGTGATCTATAGAAACTACAGGACAACATAAACTAGGGTCTTCATGGTGATCAATATAAACTACAGGACATCATAACCTAGGGTCTTCATGGTGATCTATATAAACTACAGGACAACATAACCCTGTCTTCATGGTGATCTATATAAACTACAGGACATCATAACCTAGGGTCTTCATGGTGATCTATATAGACTACAGGACAACATAACCCTGTCTTCATGGTGATCTATATAGACTACAGGACAACATAACCTAGGGTCTTCATGGTGATCTATATAGACTACAGGACAACATAACCCTGTCTTCATGGTGATCTCTATAAACTACAGGACAACATAACCCTGTCTTCATGGTGATCTATATAGACTACAGGACAACATAACCTAGGGTCTTCATGGTGATCTATATAAACTACAGGACAACATAACCTAGGGTCTTCATGGTGATCTATATAAACTACAGGACAACAAAACCTAGTGTCTTCATGGTGACCTATATAAACTACAGGACAACATAACAATGTCTTCATGGTGATCTATATAAACTACAGGACAACATAACCCTGTCTTCATGGTGATCTATTTAAACTACAGGACAACAAAACCTAGGGTCTTCATGGTGATCTATATAAACTACAGGACAACATAAGCCTGTCTTCGTGGTGATCTATATAAACTACAGGACAACATAACCTAGGGTCTTCATGGTGATCTATATAAACTACAGGACATCATAACCCTGTCTTCATGGTGATCTATATAGACTACAGGACAACATAACCTAGGGCCTTCATGGTGATCTATATAGACTACAGGACAACATAACCCTGTCTTCATGGTGATCTATATAGACTACAGGACAACATAACCTAGGGTCTTCATGGTGATCTATATAGACTACAGGACAACATAACCCTGTCTTCATGGTGATCTATATAAACTACAGGACATCATAACCCTGTCTTCATGGTGATCTATATAGACTACAGGACAACATAACCTAGGGTCTTCATGGTGATCTATATAGACTACAGGACATCATAACCTAGGGTCTTCATGGTGATCAATATAAACTACAGGACATCATAACCTAGGGTTTTCATGGTGATCTATATAGACTACAGGACATCATAACCTAGGGTCTTCATGGTGATCTATATAAACTACAGGACATCATAACCGAGGGTCTTCATGGTGATCTATATAGACTACAGGACAACATAGCCCTGTCTTCATGGTGATCTATATAAACTACAGGACATCATAACCTAGGGTCTTCATGGTGATCTATATAGACTACAGGACAACATAGACCTGTCTTCATGGTGATCTATATAAACTACAGGACATCATAACCTAGGGTCTTCATGGTGATCTATATAGACTACAGGACAACATAACCCTGTCTTCATGGTGATCTATATAGACTACAGGACAACATAACCTAGGGTCTTCATGGTGATCTATATAGACTACAGGACAACATAACCCTGTCTTCATGGTGATCTATATAGACTACAGGACATCATAACCTAGGATCTTCATGGTGATCTATATAGACTTCAGGACATCATAACCTAGGGTATTCATGGTGATCTATATAGACTACAGGACATCATAACCTAGGGTCTTCATGGTGATCTATATACACTACAGGACAACATAACCTAGGGTCTTCATGGTGATCTATATAGACTACAGGACAACATAACCCTGTCTTCATGGTGATCTATATAAACTACAGGACATCATAACCTAGGGTCTTCATGGTGATCTATATAAACTACAGGACATCATAACCTAGGGTCTTCATGGTGATCTATATAGACTACAGGACATCATAACCTAGGGTCTTCATGGTGATCTATATAGACTACAGGACAACATAACCTATGGTCTTCATGGTGATCTATATAGACTACAGGACATCATAACCTAGGGTATTCATGGTGATCTATATAGACTACAGGACATCATAACCTAGGGTCTTCATGGTGATCTATATAGACTACAGGACATCATAACCTAGGGTATTCATGGTGATCTATATAGACTACAGGACAACAAAACCTAGGGTCTTCATGGTGATCTATATAAACTACAGGACAACATAACCCTGTCTTCATGGTGATCTATATAAACTATAGGACAACATAACCATGTCTTTATGGTGATCTATATAAACTACAGGACAACATAACCCTGTCTTCATGGTGATCTATAGAAACTACAGGACAACATAAACTAGGGTCTTCATGGTGATCAATATAAACTACAGGACATCATAACCTAGGGTCTTCATGGTGATCTATATAAACTACAGGACAACATAACCCTGTCTTCATGGTGATCTATATAAACTACAGGACATCATAACCTAGGGTCTTCATGGTGATCTATATAGACTACAGGACAACATAACCCTGTCTTCATGGTGATCTATATAGACTACAGGACAACATAACCTAGGGTCTTCATGGTGATCTATATAGACTACAGGACAACATAACCCTGTCTTCATGGTGATCTCTATAAACTACAGGACAACATAACCCTGTCTTCATGGTGATCTATATAGACTACAGGACAACATAACCTAGGGTCTTCATGGTGATCTATATAAACTACAGGACAACATAACCTAGGGTCTTCATGGTGATCTATATAAACTACAGGACAACAAAACCTAGTGTCTTCATGGTGACCTATATAAACTACAGGACAACATAACAATGTCTTCATGGTGATCTATATAAACTACAGGACAACATAACCCTGTCTTCATGGTGATCTATATAAACTACAGGACAACAAAACCTAGGGTCTTCATGGTGATCTATATAAACTACAGGACAACATAAGCCTGTCTTCGTGGTGATCTATATAAACTACAGGACAACATAACCTAGGGTCTTCATGGTGATCTATATAAACTACAGGACATCATAACCCTGTCTTCATGGTGATCTATATAGACTACAGGACAACATAACCTAGGGCCTTCATGGTGATCTATATAGACTACAGGACAACATAACCCTGTCTTCATGGTGATCTATATAGACTACAGGACAACATAACCTAGGGTCTTCATGGTGATCTATATAGACTACAGGACAACATAACCCTGTCTTCATGGTGACCTATATAAACTACAGGACATCATAACCCTGTCTTCATGGTGATCTATATAGACTACAGGACAACATAACCTAGGGTCTTCATGGTGATCTATATAGACTACAGGACATCATAACCTAGGGTCTTCATGGTGATCAATATAAACTACAGGACATCATAACCTAGGGTCTTCATGGTGATCTATATAGACTACAGGACATCATAACCTAGGGTCTTCATGGTGATCTATATAAACTACAGGACATCATAACCGAGGGTCTTCATGGTGATCTATATAGACTACAGGACAACATAGCCCTGTCTTCATGGTGATCTATATAAACTACAGGACATCATAACCTAGGGTCTTCATGGTGATCTATATAGACTACAGGACAACATAGACCTGTCTTCATGGTGATCTATATAAACTACAGGACATCATAACCTAGGGTCTTCATGGTGATCTATATAGACTACAGGACAACATAACCCTGTCTTCATGGTGATCTATATAGACTACAGGACAACATAACCTAGGGTCTTCATGGTGATCTATATAGACTACAGGACAACATAACCCTGTCTTCATGGTGATCTATATAGACTACAGGACATCATAACCTAGGATCTTCATGGTGATCTATATAGACTTCAGGACATCATAACCTAGGGTATTCATGGTGATCTATATAGACTACAGGACATCATAACCTAGGGTCTTCATGGTGATCTATATACACTACAGGACAACATAACCTAGGGTCTTCATGGTGATCTATATAGACTACAGGACAACATAACCCTGTCTTCATGGTGATCTATATAAACTACAGGACATCATAACCTAGGGTCTTCATGGTGATCTATATAAACTACAGGACATCATAACCTAGGGTCTTCATGGTGATCTATATAGACTACAGGACATCATAACCTAGGGTCTTCATGGTGATCTATATAGACTACAGGACAACATAACCTAGGGTCTTCATGGTGATCTATATAGACTACAGGACATCATAACCTAGGGTATTCATGGTGATCTATATAGACTACAGGACATCGTAACCTAGGGTCTTCATGGTGATCTATATAGACTACAGGACATCATAACCTAGGGTATTCATGGTGATCTATATAGACTACAGGACAACAAAACCTAGGGTCTTCATGGTGATCTATATAAACTACAGGACAACATAACCCTGTCTTCATGGTGATCTATATAAACTATAGGACAACATAACCATGTCTTTATGGTGATCTATATAAACTACAGGACAACATAACCCTGTCTTCATGGTGATCTATATAAACTACAGGACATCATAACCTAGGGTCTTCATGGTGATCTATATAAACTACAGGACAACATAACCCTGTCTTCATGGTGATCTATATAAACTATAGGACAACATAACCTAGGGTCTTCATGGTGATCTATATAAACTACAGGACATCATAACCTAGGGTATTCATGGTGATCTATATAGACTACAGGACATCATAACCTAGGGTATTCATGGTGATCTATATAGACTACAGGACAACAAAACCTAGGGTCTTCATGGTGATCTATATAAACTACAGGACAACATAACCCTGTCTTCATGGTGATCTATATAAACTATAGGACAACATAACCATGTCTTTATGGTGATCTATATAAACTACAGGACAACATAACCCTGTCTTCATGGTGATCTATATAAACTACAGGACATCATAACCTAGGGTCTTCATGGTGATCTATATAAACTACAGGACAACATAACCTAGGGTCTTCATGGTGATCTATATAGACTACAGGACATCATAACTAAGGGTCTTCATGGTGATCTATATAAACTACAGGACATCATAACCTAGGGTATTCATGGTGATCTATATAGACTACAGGACATCATAACCTAGGGTCTTCATGGTGATCTATATAGACTACAGGACAACAAAACCTAGGGTCTTCATGGTGATCTATATAGACTACAGGACATCATAACCTAGGGTATTCATGGTGATCTATATAGACTACAGGACATCATAACCTAGGGTCTTCATGGTGATCTATATAGACTACAGGACAACAAAACCTAGGGTCTTCATGGTGATCTATATAAACTACAGGACAACAAAACCTAGGGTCTTCATGGTGATCTATATAAACTACAGGACAACAAAACCTAGGGTCTTCATGGTGACCTATATAAACTACAGGACAACATAACCCTGTCTTCATGGTGATCTATATAGACTACAGGACATCATAACCTAGGGTCTTCATGGTGATCTATATAGACTACAGGACAACATAACCCTGTCTTCATGGTGATCTATATAAACTACAGGACATCATAACCTAGGGTCTTCATGGTGATCTTTATAGACTACAGGACAACATCACCTAGGGTCTTCATGGTGATCTATATAAACTACAGGACAACATAACCCTGTCTTCATGGTGATCTATATAAACTACAGGACAACATAACCTAGGGTCTTCATGGTGATCTATATAGACTACAGGACATCATAACCTAGGGTCTTCATGGTGATCTATATAAACTACAGGACATCATAACCTAGGGTCTTCATGGTGATCTATTTAGACTACAGGACATCATAACCTAGGGTCTTCATGGTGATCTATATAAACTACAGGACATCATAACCTAGGGTCTTCATGGTGATCTATATAGACTACAGGACAACATAGCCCTGTCTTCATGGTGATCTATATAAACTACAGGACATCATAACCTAGGGTCTTCATGGTGATCTATATAGACTACAGGACATCATAACCTAGGCTCTTCATGGTGATCTATATACACTACCCGACAACATAGCCTTGTCTTCATTGTGATCTATATAAACTACAGAACAACATAACCCTGTCTTCATGGTGATCTATATAAACTACAGGACAACATAACCATGTCTTCATGGTGATCTATATAAACTACAGGACAACATAACAATGTCTTCATGGTGATCTATATAAACTACAGGACAACATAACCCTGTCTTCATGGTGATCTATAAAGACTACAGGACAACATAACCCTGTCTTCATGGTGATCTATATAAACTACAGGACAACATAACACTGTCTTCATGGTGATCTATATAAACTATAGGACAACATAACCCTGTCTTCATGGTGATCTATATAAACTACAGGACAACATAACCCTGTCTTCATGGTGATCTATATAGACTACAGGACATCATAACCTAGGGTCTTCATGGTGATCTATATAAACTACAGGACATTATAACCTAGGGTCTTCATGGTGATCTATATAGACTACAGGACAACATCACCTAGGGTCTTCATGGTGATCTATATAAACTACAGGACAACAAAACCTAGGGTCTTCATGGTGATCTATATAAACTACAGGACAACAAAACCTAGGGTCTTCATGGTGACCTATATAAACTACAGGACAACATAACCCTGTCTTCATGGTGATCTATATAGACTACAGGACATCATAACCTAGGGTCTTCATGGTGATCTATATAGACTACAGGACAACATAACCCTGTCTTCATGGTGATCTATATAAACTACAGGACATCATAACCTAGGGTCTTCATGGTGATCTATATAGACTACAGGACAACATCACCTAGGGTCTTCATGGTGATCTATATAAACTACAGGACAACATAACCCTGTCTTCATGGTGATCTATATAAACTACAGGACAACATAACCTAGGGTCTTCATGGTGATCTATATAGACTACAGGACATCATAACCTAGGGTCTTCATGGTGATCTATATAAACTACAGGACATCATAACCTAGGGTCTTCATGGTGATCTATATAGACTACAGGACATCATAACCTAGGGTCTTCATGGTGATCTATATAAACTACAGGACATCATAACCTAGGGTCTTCATGGTGATCTATATAGACTACAGGACAACATAGCCCTGTCTTCATGGTGATCTATATAAACTACAGGACATCATAACCTAGGGTCTTCATGGTGATCTATATAGACTACAGGACATGATAACCTAGGCTCTTCACGGTGATCTATATACACTACCCGACAACATAGCCTTGTCTTCATTGTGATCTATATAAACTACAGAACAACATAACCCTGTCTTCATGGTGATCTATATAAACTACAGGACAACATAACCCTGTCTTCATGGTGATCTATATAGACTACAGGACAACATAACCCTGTCTTCATGGTGATCTTTATAAACTACAGAACAACATAACCCTGTCTTCATGGTGATCTATATAAACTACAGGACAACATAACCTAGGGTCTTCATGGTGATCTATATAAACTACAGGACAACATAACCT
The DNA here is from genome assembly GCF_057628025.1 of Oncorhynchus mykiss. NCBI lineage: Eukaryota > Metazoa > Chordata > Actinopteri > Salmoniformes > Salmonidae > Oncorhynchus > Oncorhynchus mykiss. The sequence goes on from NC_143024.1 coordinate 20,611,443, forward strand.
AGGGTCTTCATGGTGATCTATATAAACTACAGGACATCATAACCTAGGGTCTTCATGGTGATCTATATAAACTACAGGACATCATAACCTAGGGTCTTCATGGTGATCTATATAGACTACAGGACAACATAACCTAGGGTCTTCATGGTGATCTATATAAACTACAGGACAACATAACAATGTCTTCATGGTGATCTATATAAACTACAGAACAACATAACCCTGTCTTCATGGTGATCTATATAGACTACAGGACAACATAACCCTGTCTTCATGGTGATCTATATAAACTACAGGACAACATAATTTAGGGTCTTCATGGTGATCTATATAGACTACAGGACAACATAACCCTGTCTTCATGGTGATCTATATAAACTACAGGACAACATAACCCTGTCTTGATGGTGATCTATATAGACTACAGGACAACATAACCCTGTCTTCATGGTGATCTATATAAACTACAGGACAACATAACCCTGTCTTCATGGTGATCTATATAAACTACAGGACAACATAACCCTGTCTTCATGGTGATCTTTATAAACTACAGAACAACATAACCCTGTCTTCATGGTGATCTATATAAACTACAGAACAACATAACCCTGTCTTCATGGTGATCTATATAAACTACAGAACAACATAACCCTGTCTTCATGGTGATCTATAAAAACTACAGGACAACATAATTTAGGGTCTTCATGGTGATCTATATAGACTACAGGACAACATAACCCTGTCTTCATGGTGATCTATATAGACTACAGGACATCATAACCTAGGGTCTTCATGGTGATCTATAAAAACTACAGGACAACAAAACCTAGGGTCTTCATGGTGATCTATATAAACTACAGGACAACATAACCCTGTCTTCATGGTGATCTATATAGACTACAGGACAACATAACCCTGTCTTCATGGTGATCTATATAAACTACAGAACAACATAACCCTGTCTTCATGGTGATCTATAAAAACTACAGGACAACATAATTTAGGGTCTTCATGGTGATCTATATAGACTACAGGACAACATAACCCTGTCTTCA
>NC_143024.1:21177500-21180000 GCF_057628025.1 Oncorhynchus mykiss
CCTCTCTTTATCATCCCTCCTCCCTTACACTGGAACGGTTTACATCTTCCTCTCTTTATCATCCCTCCTCCCTTACACTGGAACGGTTTACATCTTCCTCTCTTTATCATCCCTCCTCCCTTACACTGGAACGGTATACATCTTCCTCTCTTTATCATCCCTCCTCCCTTTCACTGGAACGGTTTAACACCTTCCTCTCTTTATCATCCCTCCCTTACACTGGAACGGTTTACATCTTCCTCTCTTTATCATCCCTCCTCCCTTTCACTGGAACGGTTTAACACCTTCCTCTCTTTATCATCCCTCCCTTACACTGGAACGGTTTACATCTTCCTCTCTTTATCATCCCTCCTCCCTTTCACTGGAACGGTTTAACACCTTCCTCTCTTTATCATCCCTCCTCCCTTACACTGGAACGGTTTAACATCTTCCTCTCTTTATCATCCCTCCTCCCTTACACTGGAACGGTTTACATCTTCCTCTCTTTATCATCCCTCCTCCCTTACACTGGAACGGTTTACATCTTCCTCTCTTTATCATCCCTCCTCCCTTACACTGGAACGGTTTACATCTTCCTCTCTTTATCATCCCTCCTCCCTTACACTGGAACGGTTTACATCTTCCTCTCTTTATCATCCCTCCTCCCTTACACTGGAACGGTTTACATCTTCTTCTCTTTATCATCCCTCCTCCCTTACACTGGAACACTTTACATCTTCCTCTCTTTATCATCCCTCCTCCCTTACACTGGAACGGTTTAACATCTTCCTCTCTTTATCATCCCTCCTCCCTTACACTGGAACGGTATACATCTTCCTCTCTTTATCATCCCTCCTCCCTTACACTGGAACGGTTTAACATCTTCCTCTCTTTATCATCCCTCCTCCCTTACACTGGAACGGTATACATCTTCCTCTCTTTATCATCCCTCCTCCCTTACACTGGAACGGTTTACATCTTCCTCTCTTTATCATCCCTCCTACCTTACACTGGAACGGTTTAACATCTTCCTCTCTTTATCATCCCTCCTCCCTTACACTGGAACGGTATACATCTTCCTCTCTTTATCATCCCTCCTCCCTTACACTGGAACGGTTTAACATCTTCCTCTCTTTATCATCCCTCCTCCCTTACACTGGAACGGTATACATCTTCCTCTCTTTATCATCCCTCCTCCCTTACACTGGAACGGTTTACATCTTCCTCTCTTTATCATCCCTCCTACCTTACACTGGAACACTTTACATCTTCCTCTCTTTATCATCCCTCCTCCCTTACACTGGAACGGTTTAACATCTTCCTCTCTTTATCATCCCTCCTCCCTTACACTGGAACGGTTTACATCTTCCTCTCTTTATCATCCCTCCTCCCTTACACTGGAACGGTTGACATCTTCCTCTCTTTATCATCCCTCCTCCCTTACACTGGAACGGTTTAACATCTTCCTCTCTTTATCATCCCTCCTCCCTTACACTGGAACACTTTACATCTTCCTCTCTTTATCATCCCTCCTCCCTTACACTGGAACGGTTTAACACCTTCCTCTCTTTATCATCCCTCCTCCCTTACACTGGAACGGTTTAACATCTTCCTCTCTTTATCATCCCTCCTCCCTTACACTGGAACGGTTTAACATCTTCCTCTCTTTATCATCCCTCCTCCCTTACACTGGAACGGTTTACATCTTCCTCTCTTTATCATCCCTCCTCCCTTACACTGGAACGGTTTAACATCTTCCTCTCTTTATCATCCCTCCTCCCTTACACTGGAACGGTTTAACATATTCCTCTCTTTATCATCCCTCCTCCCTTACACTGGAACGGTTTACATCTTCCTCTCTTTATCATCCCTCCTCCCTTACACTGGAACGGTTTACATCTTCCTCTCTTTATCATCCCTCCTCCCTTACACTGGAACGGTTTAACATATTCCTCTCTTTATCATCCCCCCTCCCTTACACTGGAACGGTTTAACATCTTCCTCTCTTTATCATCCCTCCTCCCTTATACTGGAACGGTTTACATCTTCCTCTCTTTATCATCCCTCCTACCTTACACTGGAACGGTTTACATCTTCCTCTCTTTATCATCCCTCCTCCCTTACACTGGAACGGTTTACATCTTCCTCTCTTTATCATCCCTCCTCTCTTACACTGGAACGGTTTACATCTTCCTCTCTTTATCATCCCTCCTCCCTTACACTGGAACGGTTTACATCTTCCTCTCTTTATCATCCCTCCTCCCTTACACTGGAACGGTTTAACATCTTCCTCTCTTTATCATCCCTCCTCCCTTACACTGGAACGGTTTAACATCTTCCTCTCTTTATCATCCCTCCTCCCTTACACTGGAACGGTTTAACATCTTCCTCTCTTTATCATCCCTCCCTTACACTGGAACGGTTTAACATCTTCCTCTCTTTATCATCCCTCCTCCCTTACACTGGAACGGTTTAACATCTTCCTCTCTTTATCATCCCTTCCTTACACTGGAACGGTTTA
>NC_143024.1:21182500-21190000 GCF_057628025.1 Oncorhynchus mykiss
GTGAGTGGTGTAGTTTGTAGTGCCTGGTAGACCCCTGGTGTGTGTGTTGTGTTGTGTGTGTGAGTGGTGTAGTTCGTAGTGTCTGGTAGACCCCTGGTATGTGAGTTGTGGTGTGTGTAAGTGGTGTAGTTCGTAGTGTCTGGTAGACCCCTGGTGTGTGTGTTGTGTGTGTGTGAGTGTGTGTGTTGTGGTGTGTGTGTGAGTGGTGTAGTTCGTAGTGCCTGGTAGACCCCTGGTGTGTGAGTGGTGTGTGTGTTGTGTTGTGTGTGTGTGAGTGGTGTAGTTCGTAGTGCCTGGTAGACCCCAAGTGTGTGTGAGTGGTGTAGTTTGTAGTGCCTGGTAGACCCCTGGTGTGTGTGTGTTGTGTTGTGTGAGTGGTGTAGTTCGTAGTGTCTGGTAGACCCCTGGTGCGTGTGTTGTGGTGTGTGTGAGTGGTGTAGTTCGTAGTGTCTGGTAGACCCCTGGTGTGTGTGTTGTGGTGTGTGTGAGTGGTGTAGTTCGTAGTGTCTGGTAGACCCCTGGTGCGTGTGTTGTGGTGTGTGTGAGTGGTGTAGTTCGTAGTGTCTGGTAGACCCCTGGTGCGTGTGTTGTGGTGTGTGTGAGTGGTGTAGTTCGTAGTGTCTGGTAGACCCCTGGTGTGTGTGTTGTGGTGTGTGTGAGTGGTGTAGTTCGTAGTGTCTGGTAGACCCCTGGTGTGTGTGTTGTGTTGTGTGTGAGTGGTGTGTGTGTTGTGTTGTGTGTGTGTGAGTGGTGTAGTTCGTAGTGCCTGGTAGACCCCTGGTGCGTGTGTTGTGGTGTGTGTGAGTGGTGTAGTTCGTAGTGTCTGGTAGACCCCTGGTGTGTGTGTTGTGGTGTGTTGTGTTGTGTTGTGTGTGAGTGGTGTAGTTCGTAGTGTCTGGTAGACCCCTGGTGCGTGTGTTGTGGTGTGTGTGAGTGGTGTAGTTCGTAGTGTCTGGTAGACCCCTGGTGTGTGTGTTGTGTGTGTGTGTGTGTGAGTGGTGTGTGTGTTGTGTGTGAGTGGTGTGTGTGTGTGTTGTGTGTGAGTGGTGTAGTTCGTAGTGCCTGGTAGACCCCTGGTGTGTGTGTTGTGGTGTGTGTGAGTGGTGTAGTTCGTAGTGCCTGGTAGACCCCTGGTGAGTGTGTTGTGTGAGTGGTGTAGTTCGTAGTGCCTGGTAGACCCCTGGTGTGTGTGTTGTGGTGTGTGTGAGTGGTGTAGTTCGTAGTGCCTGGTAGACCCCTAGTGTGTGTGTTGTGGTGTGTGTGAGTGGTGTAGTTCGTAGTGTCTGGTAGACCCCTGGTGAGTGTGTTGTGTGAGTGGTGTAGTTCGTAGTGCCTGGTAGACCCCTGGTGTGTTGTGGTGTGTGTGAGTGGTGTAGTTCGTAGTGTCTGGTAGACCCCTGGTGTGTGTGTTGTTGTGTTGTGTGTGTGAGTGGTGTAGTTCGTAGTGTCTGGTAGACCCCTGGTGTGTGTGTGTTGTGGTGTGTTGTGTTGTGGTGTAGTTCGTAGTGTCTGGTAGACCCCTGGTGTGTGTGTTGTGGTGTGTGTGAGTGGTGTAGTTCGTAGTGTCTGGTAGACCCCTGGTGTGTGTGTTGTGTGTGTGAGTGGTGTGTGTGTTGTGTTGTGTGTGTTGTGGTGTGTGTGAGTGGTGTAGTTCGTAGTGTCTGGTAGACCCCAGGTGTGTGTGTTGTGTTGTGTGTGAGTGGTGTAGTGCCTGGTAGACCCCTGGTGTGTGTGTTGTGGTGTGTGTGTGAGTGGTGTAGTTCGTAGTGCCTGGTAGACCCCTGGTGTGTGTGTTGTGGTGTGTGTGAGTGGTGTAGTTCGTAGTGCCTGGTAGACCCCTGGTGAGTGTGTTGTGGTGTGTGTGAGTGGTGTAGTTCGTAGTGTCTGGTAGACCCCTGGTGTGTGTGTTGTGATGTGTTGTGGTGTAGTTCGTAGTGTCTGGTAGACCCCTGGTGTGTGTGTTGTGGTGTGTTGTGTTGTGTTGTGTGTGAGTGGTGTAGTTCGTAGTGTCTGGTAGACCCCTGGTGTGTGTGTTGTGGTGTGTGTGAGTGGTGTAGTTCGTAGTGTCTGGTAGACCCCTGGTGTGTGTGTTGTGATGTGTTGTGGTGTAGTTCGTAGTGTCTGGTAGACCCCTGGTGTGTGTGTTGTGGTGTGTTGTGTTGTGTTGTGTTTGAGTGGTGTAGTTCGTAGTGTCTGGTAGACCCTTGGTGTGTGTGTTGTGGTGTGTGTGAGTGGTGTAGTTCGTAGTGTCTGGTAGACCCCTTGGGTGTGTGTTGTGTGTGTGAGTGGTGTGTGTGTTGTGTTGTGTGTGAGTGGTGTAGTTCGTAGTGCCTGGTAGACCCCAGGTGTGTGTGTTGTGGTGTGTGTGAGTGGTGTAGTTCGTAGTGTCTGGTAGACCCCTGGTGTGTGTGTTGTGGTGTGTGTGAGTGGTGTAGTTCGTAGTGCCTATTAGACCCCTGGTGTGTGTGTTGTGGTGTAGTTCGTAGTGCCTGGTAGACCCCTGGTGTGTTGTGTTGTGTGTGAGTGGTGTAGTTCGTAGTGTCTGGTAGACCCCTAGTGAGTGTGTTGTGGTGTGTGTGAGTGGTGTAGTTCGTAGTGTCTGGTAGACCCCTGGTGTGTTGTGTTGTGTGTGAGTGGTGTAGTTCGTAGTGTCTGGTAGACCCCTGGTGAGTGTGTTGTGGTGTGTGTGAGTGGTGTAGTTCGTAGTGTCTGGTAGACCCCTGGTGTGTGTGTTGTGGTGTGTGTGTTGTGGTGTGTTGTGTTGTGTGTGAGTGGTGTAGTTCGTAGTGTCTGGTAGACCCCTGGTGCGTGTGTTGTGGTGTGTGTGAGTGGTGTAGTTCGTAGTGTCTGGTAGACCCCTGGTGTGTGTGTTGTGGTGTGTGTGTTGTGTTGTGGTGTGAGTGAGTGGTGTAGTTCGTAGTGCCTGGTAGACCCCTGGTGTGTGTGTGTGTGTTGTGTTGTGGTGTGAGTGAGTGGTGTAGTTCGTAGTGCCTGGTAGACCCCTGGTGTGTGTGTTGTGGTGTGTGAGTGGTGTGTTGTGGTGTGGTGTGTGTGAGTGGTGTAGTTCGTAGTGTCTGGTAGACCCATGGTGTGTGTGTGTTGTGTTGTGTTGTGGTGTGTTGTGTTGTGGTGTAGTTCGTAGTGCCTGGTAGACCCCTGGTGTGTGTGTTGTGGTGTGTGTGTTGTTGTGTTGTGTTGTGGTGTGGTGTGATGTGTGTGTTTGGTGTGTTGTGTTGTGGTGTGTGTGAGTGGTGTAGTTCGTAGTGTCTGGTAGACCCCTGGTGTGTGTGTTGTGGTGTGTTGTGTTGTGGTGTGTGTGAGTGGTGTAGTTCGTAGTGTCTGGTAGACCCCTGGTGTGTGTGTTGTGGTGTGTGTGTTGTGTTGTGGTTTGTGTGTTGTGGTGTGTTGTGTTGTTGTGTTTTGTGGTGTGTGTGTGAGTGGTTTGTGTGTTGTGTTTTGGTGTGTGTGAGTGGTGTAGTTCGTAGTGTCTGGTAGACCCCTGGTGTGTGTGTTGTGGTGTGTGTGTTGTTGTGTGTGGTGTGTTGTGGTGTGTGTGTGTGTGTATTGTGTTGTGTGTGAGTGGTGTAGTTCGTAGTGCCTGGTAGACCCCTGGTGTGTGTGTGTTGTGGTGTGTGTGAGTGGTGTAGTTCGTAGTGCCTGGTAGACCCCTGGTGAGTGTGTTGTGGTGTGTGTGAGTGGTGTAGTTCGTAGTGTCTGGTAGACCCCTGGTGTGTGTGTTGTGATGTGTTGTGTTGTGGTGTAGTTCGTAGTGTCTGGTAGACCCCTGGTGTGTGTGTTGTGGTGTGTGTGAGTGGTGTAGTTCGTAGTGTCTGGTAGACCCCTGGTGTGTGTGTTGTGGTGTGTTGTGTTGTGTTGTGTGTGAGTGGTGTAGTTCGTAGTGTCTGGTAGACCCCTGGTGCGTGTGTTGTGGTGTGTGTGAGTGGTGTAGTTCGTAGTGTCTGGTAGACCCCTTGGGTGTGTGTGTGAGTGGTGTGTGTGTTGTGTTGTGTGTGAGTGGTGTGTGTGTCGTGTTGTGTGTGAGTGGTGTAGTTCGTAGTGCCTGGTAGACCCCAGGTGTGTGTGTTGTGGTGTGTGTGAGTGGTGTAGTTCGTAGTGCCTGGTAGACCCCTGGTGTGTGTGTTGTGAGTGGTGTGTGTGTTGTGTTGTGAGTGGTGTGTGTGTTGTGTTGTGTGTGAGTGGTGTAGTTCGTAGTGCCTGGTAGACCCCTGGTGTGTGTGTTGTGGTGTGTGTGAGTGGTGTAGTTCGTAGTGCCTGGTAGACCCCTGGTGTGTGTGTTGTGTTGTGTGTGAGTGGTGTAGTTCGTAGTGCCTGGTAGACCCCTGGTGTGTGTGTTGTGGTGTGTGTGAGTGGTGTAGTTCGTAGTGTCTGGTAGACCCCCGGTGTGTTGTGTTGTGTGTGAGTGGTGTAGTTCGTAGTGTCTGGTAGACCCCTGGTGAGTGTGTTGTGGTGTGTGTGAGTGGTGTAGTTCGTAGTGTCTGGTAGACCCCTGGTGTGTGTGTTGTGGTGTGTTGTGTTGTGTTGTGTGTGTGAGTGGTGTAGTTCGTAGTGTCTGGTAGACCCCTGGTGTGTGTGTTGTGTTGTGTGTGAGTGGTGTAGTTCGTAGTGTCTGGTAGACCCCTGGTGTGTGTGTTGTGTTGTGGTGTGTTGTGTTGTGGTGTGTTGTGGTGTGTGTGAGTGGTGTAGTTCGTAGTGTCTGGTAGACCCCTGGTGTGTGTGTTGTGGTGTGTGTGAGTGGTGTAGTTCGTAGTGTCTGGTAGACCCCTGGTGTGTGTGTTGTGGTGTGTTGTGTTGTGTTGTGTGTGTGAGTGGTGTAGTTCGTAGTGTCTGGTAGACCCCTGGTGAGTGTGTTGTGGTGTGTGTGAGTGGTGTAGTTCGTAGTGTCTGGTAGACCCCTGGTGTGTGTGTTGTGGTGTGTTGTGTTGTGTTGTGTGTGTGAGTGGTGTAGTTCGTAGTGTCTGGTAGACCCCTGGTGTGTGTGTTGTGTTGTGTGTGAGTGGTGTAGTTCGTAGTGTCTGGTAGACCCCTGGTGTGTGTGTTGTGTTGTGGTGTGTTGTGTTGTGGTGTGTTGTGGTGTGTGTGAGTGGTGTAGTTCGTAGTGTCTGGTAGACCCCTGGTGTGTGTGTTGTGGTGTGTGTGAGTGGTGTAGTTCGTAGTGCCTATTAGACCCCTGGTGTGTGTGTTGTGGTGTAGTTCGTAGTGCCTGGTAGACCCCTGGTGTGTTGTGTTGTGTGTGAGTGGTGTAGTTCGTAGTGTCTGGTAGACCCCTAGTGAGTGTGTTGTGGTGTGTGTGTGAGTGGTGTAGTTCGTAGTGCCTGGTAGACCCCTGGTGTGTGTGTTGTGGTGTGTGTGAGTGGTGTAGTTCGTAGTGTCTGGTAGACCCCCGGTGTGTTGTGTTGTGTGTGAGTGGTGTAGTTCGTAGTGTCTGGTAGACCCCTGGTGAGTGTGTTGTGGTGTGTGTGAGTGGTGTAGTTCGTAGTGTCTGGTAGACCCCTGGTGTGTGTGTTGTGGTGTGTTGTGTTGTGTTGTGTGTGTGAGTGGTGTAGTTCGTAGTGTCTGGTAGACCCCTGGTGTGTGTGTTGTGTTGTGTGTGAGTGGTGTAGTTCGTAGTGTCTGGTAGACCCCTGGTGTGTGTGTTGTGTTGTGGTGTGTTGTGTTGTGGTGTGTTGTGGTGTGTGTGAGTGGTGTAGTTCGTAGTGTCTGGTAGACCCCTGGTGTGTGTGTTGTGGTGTGTGTGAGTGGTGTAGTTCGTAGTGTCTGGTAGACCCCTGGTGTGTGTGTTGTGGTGTGTTGTGTTGTGTTGTGTGTGTGAGTGGTGTAGTTCGTAGTGTCTGGTAGACCCCTGGTGAGTGTGTTGTGGTGTGTGTGAGTGGTGTAGTTCGTAGTGTCTGGTAGACCCCTGGTGTGTGTGTTGTGGTGTGTTGTGTTGTGTGTGTGAGTGGTGTAGTTCGTAGTGTCTGGTAGACCCCTGGTGTGTGTGTTGTGTTGTGTGTGAGTGGTGTAGTTCGTAGTGTCTGGTAGACCCCTGGTGTGTGTGTTGTGTTGTGTGTGAGTGGTGTAGTTCGTAGTGTCTGGTAGACCCCTGGTGTGTGTGTTGTGTTGTGGTGTGTTGTGTTGTGGTGTGTTGTGGTGTGTGTGAGTGGTGTAGTTCGTAGTGTCTGGTAGACCCCTGGTGTGTGTGTTGTGGTGTGTGTGAGTGGTGTAGTTCGTAGTGCCTGGTAGACCCCTGGTGTGTTGTGTTGTGTGTGAGTGGTGTAGTTCGTAGTGTCTGGTAGACCCCTAGTGAGTGTGTTGTGGTGTGTGTGAGTGGTGTAGTTCGTAGTGCCTGGTAGACCCCTGGTGTGTGTGTTGTGGTGTGTGTGAGTGGTGTAGTTCGTAGTGTCTGGTAGACCCCCGGTGTGTTGTGTTGTGTGTGAGTGGTGTAGTTCGTAGTGTCTGGTAGACCCCTGGTGAGTGTGTTGTGGTGTGTGTGAGTGGTGTAGTTCGTAGTGTCTGGTAGACCCCTGGTGTGTGTGTTGTGGTGTGTTGTGTTGTGTTGTGTGTGTGAGTGGTGTAGTTCGTAGTGTCTGGTAGACCCCTGGTGTGTGTGTTGTGTTGTGTGTGAGTGGTGTAGTTCGTAGTGTCTGGTAGACCCCTGGTGTGTGTGTTGTGTTGTGGTGTGTTGTGTTGTGGTGTGTTGTGGTGTGTGTGAGTGGTGTAGTTCGTAGTGTCTGGTAGACCCCTGGTGTGTGTGTTGTGGTGTGTGTGAGTGGTGTAGTTCGTAGTGTCTGGTAGACCCCTGGTGTGTGTGTTGTGGTGTGTTGTGTTGTGTGTGTGAGTGGTGTAGTTCGTAGTGTCTGGTAGACCCCTGGTGAGTGTGTTGTGGTGTGTGTGAGTGGTGTAGTTCGTAGTGTCTGGTAGACCCCTGGTGTGTGTGTTGTGGTGTGTTGTGTTGTGTTGTGTGTGTGAGTGGTGTAGTTCGTAGTGTCTGGTAGACCCCTGGTGTGTGTGTTGTGTTGTGTGTGAGTGGTGTAGTTCGTAGTGTCTGGTAGACCCCTGGTGTGTGTGTTGTGTTGTGGTGTGTTGTGTTGTGGTGTGTTGTGGTGTGTGTGAGTGGTGTAGTTCGTAGTGTCTGGTAGACCCCTGGTGTGTGTGTGTTGTGTTGTGGTGTATTGTGTTGTGGTGTGAGTGGTGTAGTTCGTAGTGCCTGGTAGACCCCTGGTGTGTGTGTTGTGGTGTGTGTGAGTGGTGTAGTTCGTAGTGTCTGGTAGACCCCTGGTGTGTGTGTTGTGGTGTGTGTGTTGTGTTGTGGTTTGTGTGTTGTGGTGTGTGTTGTGGTGTGTTGTTTTGTGGTGTGTGTGTGAGTGGTTTGTGTGTTGTGTTTCGGTGTGTGTGAGTGGTGTAGTTCGTAGTGTCTGGTAGACCCCTGGTGTGTGTGTTGTGGTGTGGTGTGTGTGTTGTTGTGTGTGGTGTGGTGTGTTGTGGTGTGTGTGTGTGTGTTGT
>NC_143024.1:21895000-22025000 GCF_057628025.1 Oncorhynchus mykiss
TCTCTATCTCTCTCCCCTATGTGTCTTTTGCCCCTGAAGTGTGTAAATATTCTTTCCCTCTCTCTCTCTCTCTCCACCCATCTCTTTTCTCGTAGTACTGTATAAATCCTTCTCTCTCCACCTCCCATCTCTTTTCTCACAGTACTGTATAAATCCTTCTCTCTCTCCTCCCATCTCTTTTCTCACAGTATTGTATAAATCCTTCTCTCTCTCTCCTCCCATCTCTTTTCTCACAGTACTGTATAAATCCTTCTCTCTCTCCTCCCATCTCTTTTCTCACAGTATTGTATAAATCCTTCTCTCTCTCTCCTCCCATCTCTTTCCTCACAGTACTGTATAAATCCTTCTCTCTCCACCTCCCATCTCTTTTCTCACAGTACTGTATAAATCCTTCTCTCTCTCTCCTCCCATCTCTTTTCTCACAGTACTGTATAAATCCTTCTCACTCTCTCTCTCCTCCCATCTCTTTCCTCACAGTACTGTATAAATCCTTCTCTCTCTCTCTCTCTCTCCTCCCATCTCTTTCATCACAGTACTGTATAAATCCTTCTCTCTCCACCTCCCATCTCTTTTCTCACAGTACTGTATAAATCCTTCTCTCTCTCTCCTCCCATCTCTTTCCTCACAGTAGTGTATAAATCCTTCTCTCTCCACCTTCCATCTCTTTTCTCACAGTACTGTATAAATCCTTCTCACTCTCTCTCTCCTCCCATCTCTTTCCTCACAGTACTGTATAAATCCTTCTCACTCTCTCTCTCCTCCCATCTCTTTCCTCACAGTACTGTATAAATCCTTCTCTCTCTCTCTCTCTCTCCTCCCATCTCTTTCATCACAGTACTGTATAAATCATTCTCTCTCCACCTCCCATCTCTTTTCTCACAGTACTGTATAAATCCTTCTCTCTCCACCTCCCATCTCTTTTCTCACAGTAGTGTATAAATCCTTCTCTCTCCACCTCCCATCTCTTTTCTCACAGTAGTGTATAAATCCTTCTCTCTCCACCTTCCATCTCTTTTCTCACAGTACTGTATAAATCCTTCTCACTCTCTCTCTCCTCCCATCTCTTTCCTCACAGTACTGTATAAATCCTTCTCACTCTCTCTCTCCTCCCATCTCTTTCCTCACAGTACTGTATAAATCCTTCTCTCTCTCTCTCTCTCTCTCCTCCCATCTCTTTCATCACAGTACTGTATAAATCCTTCTCTCTCCACCTCCCATCTCTTTTCTCACAGTACTGTATAAATCCTTCTCACTCTCTCTCTCCTCCCATCTCTTTTCTCACAGTACTGTATAAATCCTTCTCTCTCTCTCCTCCCATCTCTTTTCTCACAGTACTGTATAAATCCTTCTCACTCTCTCTCTCCTCCCATCTCTTTCCTCACAGTACTGTATAAATCCTTCTCTCTCCACCTTCCATCTCTTTCCTCACAGTAGTGTATAAATCCTTCTCTCTCCACCTCCCATCTCTTTTCTCACAGTACTGTATAAATCCTTCTCTCTCTCTCCTCCCATCTCTTTTCTCACAGTACTGTATAAATCCTTCTCACTCTCTCTCTCCTCCCATCTCTTTCCTCACAGTACTGTATAAATCCTTCGCTATGTACAGGTGCAGTAATCTGTGAGCTGCTCTGACAGTTGGTGCTTAAAGCTAGTGAGGGAGATAAGTGTTTCCAGTTTCAGAGATTTTTGTAGTTCGTTCCAGTCATTGGCAGCAGAGAACTGGAAAGAGAGGCGGCCAAAGAAAGAATTGGTTTTGGGGGTGACTAGAGAGATATACCTGCTGGAGCGTGTGCTACAGGTGGGAGATGCTATGGTGACCAGCGAGCTGAGATAAGGGGGGACTTTACCTAGCAGGGTCTTGTAGATGACATGGAGCCAGTGGGTTTTGCGACGAGTATGAAGCGAGGGCCAGCCAACGAGAGCGTACAGGTCGCAATGGTGGGTAGTATATGGGGCTTTGGTGACAAAACGGATTGCACTGTGATAGACTGCATCCAATTTGTTGAGTAGGGTATTGGAGGCTATTTTGTAAATGACATCGCCAAAGTCGAGGATTGGTAGGATGGTCAGTTTTACAAGGGTATGTTTGGCAGCATGAGTGAAGGATGCTTTGTTGCGAAATAGGAAGCCAATTCTAGATTTAACTTTGGATTGGAGATGTTTGATATGGGTCTGGAAGGAGAGTTTACAGTCTAACCAGACACCTAAGTATTTGTAGTTGTCCACGTATTCTAAGTCAGAGCCGTCCAGAGTAGTGATGTTGGACAGGCGGGTAGGTGCAGGTAGCGATCGGTTGAAGAGCATGCATTTAGTTTTACTTGTATTTAAGAGCAATTGGAGGCCACGGAAGGAGAGTTGTATGGCATTGAAGCTTGCCTGGAGGGTTGTTAACACAGTGTCCAAAGAAGCGCCGGAAGTATACAGAATGGTGTCGTCTGCGTAGAGGTGGATCAGAGACTCACCAGCAGCAAGAGCGACCTCATTGATGTATACAGAGAAGAGAGTCGGTCCAAGAATTGAACCCTGTGGCACCCCCATAGAGACTGCCAGAGGTCCGGACAACAGACCCTCCGATTTGACACACTGAACTCTATCAGAGAAGTAGTTGGTGAACCAGGCGAGGCAATCATTTGAGAAACCAAGGCTGTTGAGTCTGCCGATGAGGATGTGGTGATTGACAGAGTCGAAAGCCTTGGCCAGATCAATGAATACGGCTGCACAGTAATGTTTCTTATCGATGGCGGTTAAGATATCGTTTAGGACCTTGAGCGTGGCTGAGGTGCACCCATGACCAGCTCTGAAACCAGATTGCATAGCAGAGAAGGTATGGTGAGATTCGAAATGGTCGGTAATCTGTTTGTTGACTTGGCTTTCGAAGACCTTAGAAAGGCATGGTAGGATAGATATAGGTCTGTAGCAGTTTGGGTCAAGAGTGTCCCCCCCCTTTGAAGAGGGGGATGACCGCAGCTGCTTTCCAATCTTTGGGAATCTCAGATGACACGAAAGAGAGGTTGAACAGGCTAGTAATAGGGGTGGCAACAATTTCGGCAGATAATTTTGGAAAGAAAGGGTCCAGATTGTCTAGCCCTGCTGATTTGTAGGGGTCCAGATTTTGCAGCTCTTTCAGAACATCAGCTGAATGGATTTGGGAGAAGGAGAAATGGGGAAGGCTTGGGCGAGTTGCTGTTGGGGGTGCAGTGCTGTTTACAGGGGTAGGAGTAGCCAGGTGGAAAGCATGGCCAGCAGTAGAAAAATGCTTATTGAAATTTTCAATTATGGTGGATTTATCAGTGGTGACAGTGTTTCCTATCTTCAGTGCAGTGGGCAGCTGGGAGGAGGTGTTCTTATTCTCCATGGACTTTACAGTGTCCCAGAACTTTTTTGAGTTAGTGTTGCAAGAAGCAAATTTCTGCTTGAAAAAGCTAGCCTTGGCTTTTCTAACTGCCTGTGTATAATGGTTTCTAGCTTCCCTGAACAGCTGCATATCACGGGGGCTGTTCGATGCTAATGCAGAACGCCATAGGATGTTTTTGTGTTGGTTAAGGGCAGTCAGGTCTGGGGAGAACCAAGGGCTATATCTGTTCCTGGTTCTAAATTTCTTGAATGGGGCATGTTTATTTAAGATGGTTAGGAAGGCATTTTAAAAAAATATCCAGGCATCCTCTACTGACGGGATGAGGTCAATATCCTTCCAGGATACCCCGGCCAGGTCGATTAGAAAGGCCTGCTCGATGAAGTGTTTCAGGGAGCGTTTTACAGTGATGAGAGAAGGTCGTTTGACCGCTGACCCATTACGGATGCAGGCAATGAGGCAGTGATCGCTGAGATCTTGGTTGAAGACAGCAGAGGTGTATTTAGAGGGGAAGTTGGTTAGGATGATATCTATGAGGGTGCCCGTGTTTAAGGCTTTGGGGAGGTACCTGGTAGGTTCATTGATAATTTGTGTGAGATTGAGGGCATCAAGTTTAGATTGTAGGATGGCTGGGGTGTTAAGCATGTTCCAGTTTAGGTCGCCTAGCAGCACGAGCTCTGAAGATAGATGGGGGGCAATCAGTTCACATATGGTGTCCAGAGCACAGCTGGGGGCAGAGGGTGGTCTATAGCAGGCGGCAACGGTGAGAGACTTGTTTTTAGAGAGGTGGATTTTTAAAAGTAGAAGTTCAAATTGTTTGGGTACAGACCTGGATAGTAGGACAGAACTCTGCAGGCTCTTTGCAGTAGATTGCAACACCGCCCCCTTTGGCAGTTCTATCTTGTCTGAAAATGTTGTAGTTTGGAATTAAAATGTCTGAATTTTTGGTGGTCTTCCTAAGCCAGGATTCAGACACAGCTAGAACATCCGGGTTGGCAGAGTGTGCTAAAGCAGTGAATAGAACAAACTTAGGGAGGAGGCTTCTAATGTTAACATGCATGAAACCAAGGCTATTACGGTTACAGAAGTCGTCAAAAGAGAGCGCCTGGGGAATAGGAGTGGAGCTAGGCACTGCAGGGCCTGGATTCACCTCTACATCGCCAGAGGAACATAGGAGGAGTAGAATAAGGGTGCGGCTAAAAGCAATAAGAATTGGTCGTCTAGAACGTCTGGAACAGAGAGTAAAAGGAGGTTTCTGGGGGCGATAAAATAGCATCAAGGTATAATGTACAGACAAAGGTAAGGTAGGATGTGAATACAGTGGAGGTAAACCTAGGTATTGAGTGATGACGAGAGAGATATTGTCTCTAGAAACATCATTGAAACCAGGAGATGTCATTGCATGTGTGGGTGGTGGAACTAATAGGTTGGATAAGGTATAGTGAACAGGACTAGAGGCTCTACAGTGAAATAAGCCAATAAACACTAACCAGAACAGCAATGGACAAGACATTAAGGAGAGGCATGCTTAGTCGAGTGATCAAAAGGGTCCAGTGAGTGGAGAGGTTGGTTGAGGGTCACGGCGATTTAGACAGCTAGCCAGGCCATCGGTAGCAAGCTAGCATAGGATGGAGGTATGTTGTTAGCCACCTCTTGCGTTCGGTCAGTAGATTAGTGGGGTTCCGTGTGGTAGAGGGGATTAATCCAAATCACACAACAACAACAAAAATAAGAACAATATATATAGTTATAGAGGCCCGAGAAGAAAACATAATAATAATAAAAATAAATAAATTGTCCGATTGTCTATTCAGATAGCAGCTGGTAAGACAGCTAACGGTTAGCGGGCCGCAGATGGGCGTTCAGGTAACGTCGCAACGGAGGAGCCAGCCGGATCTCCTTCAGGTAGATAACATCGGCAGTCCAGTTGTGAAGGCCCGGTGGGGCTCCGCGTAGGCAGTAAAACGGGTCCGGATAGGTGACTGCAGCCCAGGAGTGAATGATGGAACTCAGGAGTGATTGACGGAGCTGACTAGCACCGGAATAATTGATGTTTGCTCCGGAATCGACGAAAGCCGATTGTCACACGGATAGCAGCTAGCTAGCTGTGAGATCCGGGTATGAATGTCCAGAGAGCAGTTGAAATCCAGGGACATGGAGAGAAAAATTGGTCCGGTATGTTCCGTTCCGAGCCGCGCTGCGCCGTACAAAACTGGCGATAGATTTTCGATAGATTTTCGAGCTAAAGGATAGCTGATGACCACAAACTGTGGTTAGCTGAATACTAACGATTTGCCAGTAAAGAAGCTAACTAGCTTCTGATTAGCTTCTGGATTAGCTTCTGGGCTAGCTCCTGGCTAGCTTCTGGCTAGTTTCTGGCTAGCTTCTTGGAGTTTCTGGCTAGCTTCTTGGAGGATTACAGATCTAGGTAAATAATACTTTTTTATAAATATAAATTGGTGAGGCGGGTTGCAGGAGAGTGTTTTGAAGATGAGTTGATGGAAAATAAAAATAAAATGTATGTGAAAAAAGTTGTAAATATATATATATATACAGGACACGACAAGGACAAAAGACGTCTGAACTGCTATGCGATCTTGGAGTTCAAGATACTGTATAAATCCTTCTCTCTCCACCTTCCATCTCTTTCCTCACAGTAGTGTATAAATCCTTCACTCTCTCTCCTCCCATCTCTTTTCTCACAGTATTGTATAAATCCTTCTCTCTCTCTCCTCCCATCTCTTTCCTCACAGTACTGTATAAATCCTTCTCTCTCTCTCCTCCCATCTCTTTCCTCACAGTACTGTATAAATCCTTCTCTCTCCACCTCCCATCTCTTTTCTCACAGTATTGTATAAATCCTTCTCTCTCCACCTCCCATCTCTTTTCTCACAGTACTGTATAAATCCTTCTCTCTCTCTCCTCCCATCTCTTTTCTCACAGTACTGTATAAATCCTTCTCTCTCTCTCCTCCCATCTCTTTTCTCACAGTATTGTATAAATCCTTCTCTCTCCACCTTCCATCTCTTTCCTCACAGTACTGTATAAATCCTTCTCTCTCTCTCTCCACCTTCCATCTCTTTCCTCACAGTACTGTATAAATCCTTCTCTCTCCACCTTCCATCTCTTTCCTCACAGTATTGTATAAATCCTTCTCTCTCCACCTTCCATCTCTTTCCTCACAGTACTGTATAAATCCTTCTCTCCCCACCTTCCATCTCTTTCCTCACAGTATTGTATAAATCCTTCTCTCTCCACATTCCATCTCTTTCCTCACAGTACTGTCTAAATTATTCTCTCTCTCTCCTCCCATCTCTTTTCTCACAGTACTGTATAAATCCTTCTCTCTCTCTCCTCCCATCTCTTTCCTCACAGTTCTGTATAAATCCTTCTCTCTCTCTCCACCTTCCATCTCTTTCCTCACAGTTCTGTATAAATCCTTCTCTCTCTCCTCCCATCTCTTTTCTCACAGTACTGTATAAATCCTTCTCTCTCCACCTTCCATCTCTTTCCTCACAGTTCTGTATAAATCCTTCTCTCTCTCTCCTCCCATCTCTTTCCTCACAGTTCTGTATAAATCCTTCTCTCTCCACCTTCCATCTCTTTCCTCACAGTTCTGTATAAATCCTTCTCTCTCTCTCCTCCCATCTCTTTCCTCACAGTTCTGTATAAATCCTTCTCTCTCTCTCCTCCCATCTCTTTTCTCACAGTACTGTATAAATCCTTCTCTCTCCACCTTCCATCCCCTTTCTCTTTCACTTTCTTTACTTTTCACTCTCTTTAGCACTCTCTCCCTTTCTCTCTTCTCCCTCTCTCTCGTTCTAACTTCAGATCTCTCTCACTCTCTCAACTCTTGCCTTTCTCTTTCTCTACTCCATCCCCCTGTTCTATAAACTCTTTAACTCCCCCGCTCTCTCTACAGGAAGTTGGATGCCTTTATCTACGATGCAGCTGTGTTGAACTACATGGCCAGGAAAGACGAGGGTTGTAAGGTGATGACCAGACAAGTTTGACTTTATGTATTCTATCTATTTACTCCTTTATTGTGTTTTATTGTCAGCTAGATAGCGGATTGCTGTCACTTTGTGAAAATTGCATTTGTGAAAATAGCAATACAAAATGTGATGTATTGCTTGGTTGATTGGTTGGGTGAGTGAGTGATTGAGTGAGTAGTTGCTTGCTTGATTGATTGATTGATGTTTGCTTGTCAAAGGTGATGACCATAGGCTCTGGGAAGGTATTTGCCACCACAGGCTACGGTATCGCCCTGCACAAGAACTCCCGCTGGAAACGCCCCCTCGACCTGGCCCTGCTGCAGCTGGTGGGAGACGGTGAGGACAGGGGAGGAGGGGAGGAGGAAAGAGGGAGGGAGATGGTGAGGAAAAGGGAGGATGGGAGGAGAAAGGAGGGAGGGAAACGTCGAGGACAAGGGAGGGAGGAGGAAGGAGGGAAACGGCGAGGACAAGGTAGGATGAGAGGAGGAAGGAGGGAGGGAGACGGTGAGGACAGGGAAGGAGGAGAGGAGGAAGGAGGGTGTGAGATGGGGAGGATAAGGGAGGACGGGAGGAGGAAGGGAGACGGTGAGGACAGGGAAGGAGGGGAGGAGGAAGGTGGGCGTGAGATGGGGAGGATAAGGGAGGACGGGAGGAGGAAGAGAGACGGTGAGGACAGGGGAGGAGGGGAGGAGGAAGGAGGGTGTGAGATGGGGAGGATAAGGGAGGACGGGAGGAGGAAGGGAGACGGTGAGGACAGGGGAGGAGGAAGGGGAAGGATGTAGAGAGTGAGGGGAGACTTGGGGAAGGTCTAAGGTGTGGTGGGGTAAAAAGGAGAGGGGAGGAGAAAGGGGAAGATTGAGGTCAAAGGGTAAGGCAAGACGCTCCCTACACCTACCCCTTGGTCCTAACCATTTGATGTTTGCAGATCTGTAAGGTCTGGATAGGTATCAGCAGTTCTGTGTTAGAGCTTCCACCATATTGCTTCCACCTTACAGATCTGCAAATACTGGAGGGTTAGGGCCAAGGGAAAGGGGGAGGGAATGAATTGGGACTGGCTGAGGGAATATGGTGGGGTACTGAGATGGTGATGACTTGTTGGGTCATGATGGGAACGGGGGCAAATGCTATGCTGAGATGAACTGGGGATCATAGGAGTGAGGGACCCTGAACAGGGCATGAGGCCTGAGGAATGAGGGATCTTGGACAGGGATTGAGGCCTGAGGAATGAGGGGTCTTGAACAGGGAATGAGGCCTGAGGAATGAGAAATGAGGGATCTTGAACAGGGAATGAGGCCTGAGGAATGAGGAATGAGGGATCTTGAACAGGGAATGAGGCCTGAGGAATTAGGGATCTTGAGCAGGGGATGAGGCCTGAGGAATGAGGAATGAGGGATCTTGAACAGGGAATGAGGCCTGAGGAATGAGGGATCTTGAACAGGGAATGAGGCCTGAGGAATGAGGGATCTTGAACAGGGAATGAGGCCTGAGGAATGAGGGATCTTGAACAGGGAATGAGGCCTGAGGAATGAGGGATCTTGAACAGGGGATGAGGCCGGAGGAATGAGGGATCTTGAACAGGGAATGAGGCCTGAGGAATGAGGGATCTTGAACAGGGAATGAGGCCTGAGGAATGAGGGATATTGAACAGGGAATTAGGCCTGAGGAATGAGGAATGAGGGATCTTGAACAGGGAATGAGGCCTGAGGAATGAGGGATCTTGAACAGAGGATGAGGCCTGATGAATGAGGGATGTTGAACAGAGGATAAGGCCTGAGGAATGAGGGATGTTGAACAGGGAATGAGGCCTGCGGAAAAAGGGATCTTGAACAGAGGATGAGGCCTGATGAATGAGGGATGTTGA
The DNA here is from genome assembly GCF_057628025.1 of Oncorhynchus mykiss. Classification (NCBI taxonomy): domain Eukaryota; kingdom Metazoa; phylum Chordata; class Actinopteri; order Salmoniformes; family Salmonidae; genus Oncorhynchus; species Oncorhynchus mykiss. The sequence goes on from NC_143024.1 coordinate 21,904,209, forward strand.
ACAGAGGATAAGGCCTGAGGAATGAGGGATCTTGAACAGAGGATGAGGCCTGATGAATGAGGGATGTTGAACAGGGGATAAGGCCTGATGAATGAGGGATGTTGAACAGGGGATAAGGCCTGATGAATGAGGGATGTTGAACAGGGGATAAGGTCTGATGAATGAGGGATGTTGAACAGGGGATAAGGCCTGATGAATGAGGGATGTTGAACAGCGGATGAGGAATGAGGAATGTTGAACAGGGGATAAGGCCTGATGAATGAGGGATGTTGAACAGGGGATGAGGCCTGATGAATGAGGGATGTTGAACAGGGGATGAGGCCTGAGGAATGAGGGATCTTGAACAGGGAATGAGGCCTGAGGAATGAGGGATCTTGAACAGGGAATGAGGCCTGAGGAATGAGGGATCTTGAACAGGGAATGAGGCCTGAGGAATGAGGGATCTTGAACAGGGGATGAGGCCGGAGGAATGAGGGATCTTGAACAGGGAATGAGGCCTGAGGAATGAGGGATCTTGAACAGGGAATGAGGCCTGAGGAATGAGGGATATTGAACAGGGAATTAGGCCTGAGGAATGAGGAATGAGGGATCTTGAACAGGGAATGAGGCCTGAGGAATGAGGGATCTTGAACAGAGGATGAGGCCTGATGAATGAGGGATGTTGAACAGAGGATAAGGCCTGAGGAATGAGGGATGTTGAACAGGGAATGAGGCCTGCGGAAAAAGGGATCTTGAACAGGGGATAAAGCCTGAGGAATGAGGGATGTTGAACAGGGGATGAGGCCTGATGAATGAGGGATGTTGAACAGGGGATGAGGCCTGATGAATGAGGGATGTTGAACAGGGGATAAGACCTGAGGAATGAGGGATGTTGAACAGGGGATAAGGCCTGATGAATGAGGGATGTTGAACAGGGGATGAGGCCTGATGAATGAGGGATGTTGAACAGGGGATAAGGCCTGATGAATGAGGGATGTTGAACAGGGTATAAGGCCTGATGAATGAGGGATGTTGAAGAGGGGATAAGGCCTGATGAATGAGGGATGTTGAACAGGGGATAAGGCCTGATGAATGAGGGATGTTGAACAGTGGATAAGGCCTGTTGAATGAGGGATGTTGAACAGGGGATAAGGCCTGATGAATGAGGGATGTTGAACATGGGATAAGGCCTGATGAATGAGGGATGTTGAACAGGGGATAAGGCCTGAGGAATGAGTGATGTTGAACAGGGGATAAGGCCTGATGAATGAAGGATGTTGAACAGGGGATAAGGCCTGAGGAATGAGTGATGTTGAACAGGGGATAAGCCCTGAGGAATGAGGGATGTTGAACAGGGGATAAGGCCTGATGAATGAGGGATGTTGAACAGGGGATAAGGCCTGAGGAATGAGGGATGTTGAACAGGGGATAAGGCCTGAGGAATGAGGGATGTTGAACAGGGGATAAGACCTGAGGAATGAGGGATGTTAAACAGGGGATAAGGCCTGAGGAATGAGGGATGTTGAACAGGGGATAAGACCTGAGGAATGAGGGATGTTGAACAGGGGATAAGACCTGAGGAATGAGGGATGTTGAACAGGGGATAAGACCTGAGGAATGAGGGATGTTGAACAGGGGATAAGGCCTGAGGAATGAGGGATGTTGAACAGGGGATAAGGCCTGATGAACGAGGGATGTTGAACAGGGGATAAGGCCTGAGGAATGAGGGATGTTGAACAGGGGATAAGGCCTGATGAATGAGGGATGTTGAACAGGGTATAAGGCCTGATGAATGAGGGATGTTGAACAGGGGATAAGGCCTGATGAATGAGGGATGTTGAACAGGGGATAAGGTCTGATGAATGAGGGATGTTGAACAGGGGATAAGGCCTGATGAATGAGGGATGTTGAACAGCGGATGAGGAATGAGGAATGTTGAACAGGGGATAAGGCATGATGAATGAGGGATGTTGAACAGGGGATGAGGCCTGATGAATGAGGGATGTTGAACAGGGGATGAGGCCTGAGGAATGAGGGATCTTGAACAGGGAATGAGGCCTGAGGAATGAGGGATCTTGAACAGGGAATGAGGCCTGAGGAATGAGGGATCTTGAACAGGGAATGAGGCCTGAGGAATGAGGGATCTTGAACAGGGGATGAGGCCGGAGGAATGAGGGATCTTGAACAGGGAATGAGGCCTGAGGAATGAGGGATCTTGAACAGGGAATGAGGCCTGAGGAATGAGGGATATTGAACAGGGAATTAGGCCTGAGGAATGAGGAATGAGGGATCTTGAACAGGGAATGAGGCCTGAGGAATGAGGGATCTTGAACAGGGAATGAGGCCTGCGGAAAAAGGGATCTTGAACAGGGGATAAAGCCTGAGGAATGAGGGATGTTGAACAGGGGATGAGGCCTGATGAATGAGGGATGTTGAACAGGGGATGAGGCCTGATGAATGAGGGATGTTGAACAGGGGATAAGACCTGAGGAATGAGGGATGTTGAACAGGGGATAAGGCCTGATGAATGAGGGATGTTGAACAGGGGATGAGGCCTGATGAATGAGGGATGTTGAACAGGGGATAAGGCCTGATGAATGAGGGATGTTGAACAGGGTATAAGGCCTGATGAATGAGGGATGTTGAAGAGGGGATAAGGCCTGATGAATGAGGGATGTTGAACAGGGGATAAGGCCTGATGAATGAGGGATGTTGAACAGTGGATAAGGCCTGTTGAATGAGGGATGTTGAACAGGGGATAAGGCCTGATGAATGAGGGATGTTGAACAGGGGATAAGGCCTGATGAATGAGGGATGTTGAACAGGGGATAAGGCCTGAGGAATGAGTGATGTTGAACAGGGGATAAGGCCTGATGAATGAAGGATGTTGAACAGGGGATAAGGCCTGAGGAATGAGTGATGTTGAACAGGGGATAAGCCCTGAGGAATGAGGGATGTTGAACAGGGGATAAGGCCTGATGAATGAGGGATGTTGAACAGGGGATAAGGCCTGAGGAATGAGGGATGTTGAACAGGGGATAAGGCCTGATGAACGAGGGATGTTGAACAGGGGATAAGGCCTGAGGAATGAGGGATGTTGAACAGGGGATAAGGCCTGATGAATGAGGGATGTTGAACAGGGGATAAGGCCTGATGAATGAGGGATGTTGAACAGGGGATAAGGCCTGATGAATGAGGGATGTTGAACAGGGGATAAGGTCTGATGAATGAGGGATGTTGAACAGGGGATAAGGCCTGATGAATGAGGGATGTTGAACAGGGGATGAGGCCTGATGAATGAGGGATGTTGAACAGGGGATGAGGCCTGAGGAATGAGGGATCTTGAACAGGGAATGAGGCCTGAGGAATGAGGGATCTTGAACAGGGAATGAGGCCTGAGGAATGAGGGATCTTGAACAGGGAATGAGGCCTGAGGAATGAGGGATCTTGAACAGGGGATGAGGCCGGAGGAATGAGGGATCTTGAACAGGGAATGAGGCCTGAGGAATGAGGGATCTTGAACAGGGAATGAGGCCTGAGGAATGAGGGATATTGAACAGGGAATTAGGCCTGAGGAATGAGGAATGAGGGATCTTGAACAGGGAATGAGGCCTGAGGAATGAGGGATCTTGAACAGAGGATGAGGCCTGATGAATGAGGGATGTTGAACAGAGGATAAGGCCTGAGGAATGAGGGATGTTGAACAGGGAATGAGGCCTGCGGAAAAAGGGATCTTGAACAGGGGATAAAGCCTGAGGAATGAGGGATGTTGAACAGGGGATGAGGCCTGATGAATGAGGGATGTTGAACAGGGGATGAGGCCTGATGAATGAGGGATGTTGAACAGGGGATAAGACCTGAGGAATGAGGGATGTTGAACAGGGGATAAGGCCTGATTAATGAGGGATGTTGAACAGGGGATGAGGCCTGATGAATGAGGGATGTTGAACAGGGGATAAGGCCTGATGAATGAGGGATGTTGAACAGGGTATAAGGCCTGATGAATGAGGGATGTTGAAGAGGGGATAAGGCCTGATGAATGAGGGATGTTGAACAGGGGATAAGGCCTGATGAATGAGGGATGTTGAACAGTGGATAAGGCCTGTTGAATGAGGGATGTTGAACAGGGGATAAGGCCTGATGAATGAGGGATGTTGAACAGGGGATAAGGCCTGATGAATGAGGGATGTTGAACAGGGGATAAGGCCTGAGGAATGAGTGATGTTGAACAGGGGATAAGGCCTGATGAATGAGGGATGTTGAACAGGGGATAAGGCCTGAGGAATGAGTGATGTTGAACAGGGGATAAGGCCTGATGAACGAGGGATGTTGAACAGTGGATAAGGCCTGTTGAATGAGGGATGTTGAACAGGGGATAAGGCCTGATGAATGAGGGATGTTGAACAGGGGATAAGGCCTGATGAATGAGGGATGTTGAACAGGGGATAAGGCCTGAGGAATGAGTGATGTTGAACAGGGGATAAGGCCTGATGAATGAGGGATGTTGAACAGGGGATAAGGCCTGAGGAATGAGTGATGTTGAACAGGGGATAACCCCTTAGGAATGAGGGATGTTGAACAGGGGATAAGGCCTGATGAATGAGGGATGTTGAACAGGGGATAAGGCCTGAGGAATGAGGGATGTTGAACAGGGGATAAGGCCTGATGAACGAGGGATGTTGAACAGGGGATAAGGCCTGAGGAATGAGGGATGTTGAACAGGGGATAAGACCTGAGTAATGAGGGATGTTGAACAGGGGATAAGGCCTGATGAATGAGGGATGTTGAACAGGGGATAAGGCCTGATGAATGAGGGATGTTGAACAGGGGATAAGGCCTGAGGAATGAGGGATGTTGAACAGGGGATAAGGCCTGAGGAATGAGGGATGTTGAACAGGGGATAAGACCTGAGGAATGAGGGATGTTAAACAGGGGATAAGGCCTGAGGAATGAGGGATGTTGAACAGGGGATAAGACCTGAGGAATGAGGGATGTTGAACAGGGGATAAGACCTGAGGAATGAGGGATGTTGAACAGGGGATAAGACCTGAGGAATGAGGGATGTTGAACAGGGTATAAGGCCTGAGGAATGAGGGATGCTGTACTATGGCTTTCAGGCATTAGTAGCAGCACTTTACTATTCTTGAGAATCTCTTTTTATATACCTTCCTCTCTTCCTCCTCTCTCCCTTTTCTCTCTGTCTTCCATCTGATGAAAGGAAATATTTAGTTTGTGTGCGTCAGTGTTGTTTTTAGGGATCATCACAACTTGTGACAGTTTTATAGTCATTACAGATAAGCTGAGGACCAGAGAGAGAGACGGAGAGGCACAAAGAGGCAGAGGGAGAGAAGGACAGAAATGGACTACAAGAAATAATGGATGAAACAGACAGACTGACTAAAACTCAAGGAATAGTAGAGACACATATAGACATTTCAGTAGAAATAGAGATGACAGTGAGCCAGATAATTCAATAATTGAATTCTGATAGGGTGTTATTATAGCACTATGTTTGTCCATTGTCCATTTCCAAGTCGGGGATTAGAGAGAAAGAGATTTAGCCTGTAATAGTGAGAAAGGCTGTTTTTAGCAGAGGCTGTCAAAACACTAATGCTTAATTGTCATTTTTACAGTCTACACACACACACACACACACACACACACACACACACACACACACACCCACACACACACACACACACACACACACACACACCCACACACACACACACACACACACTGTATTGTCTCAATAGGATGCTCCTTGTTTGGCTTGACTCGTTGTTTAATCGTCTTTGCTCGTGGCGTGGCGGACAAAGCCCTTTAGCTGCCTACACACTGATAAAGTCAATGAAACAAGATCCTGGGTAAGAGTTAAACACCCGGACCACGTGGGAAACACTCTATGCATGGGAAACGGAGCGTTCAGATGTGCACTCACAGGTTGTATTTGTTGTTGCTTTTATTTATGTTATTTGTTGCGTTTAGCACGCCCTTGCTCTTACGTCTGTGTACCCCAGGCTGAACAATGGTGCAGTATGGTGGAGGGCTCTAGTAACAGCAGCTGTTAAGTGAGGATGGATCTGGTAATAGGAAGGTATTATACTGTATGTGGGGATTACTAAAGAAAAGGATTCATTCCTAGAGGATAGGAGATGTTTCTCACATTCACATTTCCTTAAGGGCCGCTTCTCAACATCCATTCTGACATCCTCTTCTATTCCATTATTCCGTTATTCCTCTTATGTCAGTTTATATTATGTCATGTTGTTATATCTTGTCATAAGAGACACTGACCGATGATTTGATGAACTGTAATAGTTGTGTCGTTACACACTGCCTCATGTGAGATCTATAGCATCTATCACCATTTTCTCTGGATAATGGTTGCACAATGTGTGACTCTGAGATCTTATTGATCTCTCCACAACCAGCACCTCTGCAGTGCACAAAGGTTTCCTTTCTCCTTTTGAGATCTAAAGTAGTTTGCATAGGGTTTGATACAAGCAGTAGTTTGTATATGATTTGAGAAGCAGTTGGTTGTTTTGTCTAGGGCTTGATAGAAACATGGGATTATATATACTTTGTCGCCCAGGCAGCTACCATGTACTCACACGTCTGTGGACATGTCTGGCAGGATGTCATGGGTGGCTGTTTGACAGAATTGGCCCTACCCTCTACTGCCCATGTTTTCCCTAAAATCGCCTTGCTGGAACATGCCAGCTGTGTGGTGGCAACGCCAGCTTTACCTGACCTCACCTGCCAAGTAGGTCAGAGGTGTTGTGTGGATTTGACACACCTGCCAGAGGGAGAGAGAGAGAGAGACAGAGAGAGAGAGAGAGAAAGAGAGAGAGAGAGGGGGAGAGCGAGAGAGAGAGAGAGAGAGAGAGAGAGAGAGAGAGCGAGAGAGAGAGAGAGAGAGAGAGAGAAAAGCACAGTCAAGTGGAGAGAAAGCCCCAGGGATGAGACAGAGCTCTTGTGAGTGTGTGTGTATGTGTGTATGCTTTTCCTATTCTGTGTAAGTGTGTTTCAATATGGCAGTTATCCATATCAATTTGTCATTGGTGAAGGTCAAGACTGAAGAGACACTCAAAGTCAAGTGGAAAAAAGGCACAGAAAGTGCACTGGAGTGTTTTTTTCTAAAGATTCTCATCTCCTCTTTGAGAAGGCAGCTTTATACAGGTACCTCAGTCTGTTGTTGCGTTCCAATATGCCCTGGTCCATCTGTTACTGTAGCTGTGGAGTCTGGCTAAACGGCTAATGATGTTCAACAGAAGTCCCATTAGTCAAATCACACGGCTGACTGGGCCGGCATGATTTAAGCAACAACAGCATAGGAGGTAGTAGAGAGGTCAGTAGTATAGCAGGGTTTGGGTCATTGCCATTTCAATTTAGTCAGACAATAAATACTATGAGGACTTTTCAACCCCATGGCTTGAATTTCAATTCATATCCCGAAGTGATGCAATTAAAATAAACTTGGCACTATAACCCTGGACAGTAGTAGTAGTATCAGTAGTGTTATAATGTTGACACTATATAAATAATTACATTGAATATTGTACGTACCTGCAGTTTAGTATGATTACTATTCATGTGTTCATGGTTATTATTGGCATTAGCCTTGACCGTGACTTTTCCCCTCTGATGATCACCCAGAGTTGTACCTGTTCAATGTGACTCTACCACAGGTTGAGTGCGCTGTATCACTTCTCTGTATTTGTACTGTTTGTACATGGTTATACACCTTTTATTTCTTAGGTTGAAAGTAAAGGAAAGTAATATTGAATTGCTTGTGGGCATTCCTTGTCAAGTTACCACATATTTTTGGCGACAAGGATAAAAGTTGATTAGCATGTACAGGACCATGTGCTAGGAAACAGTGGAGGTAGTTAGCTAGCTTAATGCATGAGAGCAGCCTCTGCTGGAGAGCAACGTCAACGGTGACAATCAGCAGGAAATGGAAATCGCTAACAAGGATCAAGGACAAGTTGCCGTTATAATGGCAATTTTTGGGACTATCACTGAGTTTGTGGAAGAGAACGAGGACAGAATACGTGGAAAGGTTGGGACACTTTTTCTAGGGAAATTACAGATGAGGCTAAACAGGGCTCTATTCTCTTGAGTGTGTGTGGGGCTTAAACCTACAAGCTAATGAGGAATTTGGCTACACCACAGAGACCAAGAGAAATTCCTTTTGTGGATCTAGTTGCTCTTGTTCAGACTCACCACAACTCAAAGCCTTCAGTGATTTTTCCGATGTTCAAATTGAACTGCCATTTTTGGGAAAACAGGTCAGTCAGTCTGTTGCTAACTTTGTTGCTGAATTACGTGTGCTCTCTGAACATTGTGAGTTTGGGGCTAAGGGGAAGGGGAAAAGCAGTGGAATGTGTCAGATTTGGGGGAACACATTATGCAAACAACTGTAAGTTCAAGGATACTGTCTGTCACAGTTCCAACAAAAAGGGACATTTAGTTAAAAAATGCAGGGGTCCTAGGTGAGGGTGGGCAGACTGGGCAGGGCAAGTTCACAGCAAGGAAGCTGCAGTCAGCAGCACACCACCTAGATAGCATAGAGGAGGAGTATTGTTCCTACAACATGTTTACTGTGAGTGAGCCGCACGCAGAGCCTATCTATTCTACAGTGGAGGTAGATGGAAAGCAAATGAGGATTGAGGTTGACACGGGGCCTCTGCCTCTGTTATCAGTGAGGAGACCTACAAACAAATGTGGGGCTCAAAACAGGCTTCTACCCTCACACCAGCTTCAGCCCTCACACCGGCTTCAGCCCTCACACCGGCTTCAGCCCTCACACCGGCTTCAGCCCTCACACCGGCAGGGATCAGACTGTGTACGTACACCGGGGAGACCATACCATTACTGGGGCTCTGGAGGTGGACATTGCATACAACAGCCAGGAGGTGAGAGCACGGCTCCTGGTGGTGAAATGGAATGGGACTAGTTTACCAGGGCGTGACTGGCTCACCAAAATACAACTGAACTGGGGTGAGATTAAACACACAAAAGTGACTGAGGATGTCATTCAAAAGTACCTTGAGATTTTCAAAGAGGGCACTGCAGTTAAGATGTTCTTGGATCCTCAGGCCGAGGCTCGCTTTTTCAAATCCAGGACAGTGCCTTACGCCATGAAAAAGAGAGTCGAGGATGAGTTGGAGCGGCTGCAGGAAACATAACATCATTACTCCCATTCAGTTCTCCCGCTGGGCAGCTCCAATCATTCCCTTTCTGAGGGTGTTGGCACGGTGCGTATATGTGGAGACTCCAAACTCACCATCAACAGGGCCTCCAAGCTGGATGCTTAGGACCTGTTCGCGACACTTGCTGGAGGCAAAATGTTCTCAAAGCTTGACATGAGTCACGCCTACCAACAGCTCCTCCTGGACGAGGACTCAAAAGAGTATGTCAAAGTCAACATGTTCAGGTACAACTGCTTGGTTTTCGAGTGGCGTCCAGTCCAGCCATTTTCCAGAGGACAATGAGGGGATCATGAGGGGATCCCTCATGTAGCAGTGTACCTGGACGACATCCTGGTTACAGGATGCACTTGCTGCGCCTGAAGCGTAGCAAGTGCACATTCCAAGCACAGAGTGTGACATACCTAGGTCACAAGATCACATCTCAGGGTCTGTGTGCTGTGGATGACAAAGTCAGGGGAATCAAGGATGCTCCAAATCCCAAGAATATGTCCAAGCTCAGGTCGTTCCTGGACATGGTCAACTACTATGGTAAGTTCCTCTCCGAGCTGTCAACAGTGTTGGCTCCACTTTATCAGCTGCTCCACAAAGACTGTAAATGGAAGAGGGGAGCTACGCAAGAGGAAGCTTTCCAGGAAGTGAAAGCACTACTAAAATCAGCACAACTGCTGGTTCATTTTGACCATGTGACGCCTCGCCCTATGGCGTCGGGGCAGTACTCTGTCATCAGATGGAGGACGGGTCAGAGAAACCCATTGGATTCGCATCATGCAAGCTAACGAGTGCTGAGAAGGGTTATTCACAGTTAGACAAGGACGGCCATAGTTTTTGCTGTGAAACGCTTTCATCAGTACCATCTATGATCGTCATTTCACCATATGCACTGAACACCAACCACGGATGAGCCTTTTCAGTGAATCAAAATACATTCCTCCCATGGCTTCAGCAGGATACAGCGCTGTGCCCTCACACTGTCAGCTTACCAGTACACTATAGTGTACAGAGCGGGGAAGGACAATGCAAACGCAGACGCGCTCAGCCGTCTCTCGCTACCAGGTTGGGCAGACTCGGTACTCGAGACCTCCAGTGCGCCTTCACCGTCCGGTCTATCCGGTGACACCTCCACGCACCAGCCCTCCGGTGGCAGCCCCCCGCACCAGGCTGTCTCTCCGTCTCCTCCGTCTCCTCCGTCTCAGGAGTCTTCCTCCTGCCCAGCGCTGTCAGAGTCTCCCGTCTGTCCTGAGCTGCCAGAGCCGCCGGTCAGTCAGGAGCTGTCAGAGCCGCCGGTCAGTCAGGAGCTGCCAGAGCCGCCGGTCAGTCAGGAGCTGCCAGAGCCGTCCGTCCGTTACTCCGGCACTGCCGGAATCGCCCTTCACTCCGGAGCTGCTGGAGTCTCTCGCCTGTCCGGTGCTGCCGGAATCTCCCATCCGTCCGGTGCTGCCGGAATCTCCCGTCTATTCGGGACCCGTGGCTAGGATCCCCAGTCCGAGGTCGGCGGCGAGGGTCGCCGCTCTAAAGAGGCCACGGAGGCGGTTAAAGAGGCGCAGAAAGACTATGGTGGAGTGGGGTCCACGTCCCGCACCAGAGCCGCCACCGCGGGCAGACACCCACCCAGACCCTCCCCTATAGGTTCAGGTTTTGCGGACGGAGTCCGCACCTATGTCTTTGTTTTAGTGTGGTCAGAGAGTGAGTTGGGTGGGTTGTCTATGTTCTTTTTTCTATGATTTGGGATTTCTGTGTTTGGCCTGGTATGGTTCTCAATTAGAGGCAGCTGTCAATCGTTGTCCATGATTGAGAACCATACTAAGGTAGCTTGGTTTCCCTTTTGAGTTGTGGGTGCTTATTTCCTGTCTTTCACCTTACGGGACCGTTCGTTTGTTATTTATTGTTTTGTTCAGTGTTCTAGTACGTTATTAAAAGCTATGAAAACGTACCACGCTGCGCATTGGTCCTCCTCTCTTTCTCCCAACGACGAATGTTACACACTGGAAGAGGGGCTCACAAATATGACTGGGGGAACCATCACAACTAAGCTCTCTCAGTTCTTGTTCCAGTACCGCATCACTCCACAAACAACAACAGGACAGGCTGCAGCTGAGATGTTGATGGGCAGAAAGCCAAAAGCTCATCTGGGTCTACTGTGTCCGGACATCACGAGTGGACGGAAGCAGGATAAACAAAAAGAGAGACATGACCACCACCTGAGGGAGAGACAGTTAAAACCCAGTGACACTGTCTACATCCACAACATTAGCAACTTCACAAGCAGCGAACATTGGTTGCCAGGTATCATTCTGAGTCAGAGTGGCCCAGTCTCCTTTGTTGTCAAACTGACTGATGGGTGAGTCATGCGCAGACTCCAGGACCACATCCGCCTGTACTATGACCAAAGAAAGGACCATGGACCAAGTAGAATTAGCAGTATAAGTAGTAGTAGTAGTGGTAATAGTAACTGCTGTAGCAGAACTGGTGGATGTTATAATAGTAGAGCAGTAGTAGTAGTGGTTGTTATGATAATAGAGCAGTAGTAGTAATGGTTGTTTAGATAGTAGAGAAGTAGTAGTAGTGGTTGTTATCATAGTAGAGAAGTAGTAGTAGTGGTTGTTATGATAGTAGAGCAGTAGTAGTAGTGGTTGTTATGATAATAGAGCAGTAGTAGTAGTGGTTGTTATGATAATAGACCAGTAGTAGTAGTGGTTGTTATGATAGTAGAGCAGTAGTAGTTGTGGTTGTTATGATAGTAGAGCAGTAGTAGTGGTGGTTGTTATGATAGTAGAGTGGTAGTAGTAGTGGTTGTTACGAGAGTAGAGCAGTAGTAATAGTGGTTGTTATGATAGTAGAGCAGTTGTAGTAGTGGTTGTTAATAGTAGAGCAGTAGTTGTGGTGTTTGTTATGATAGTAGAGCATTGGTGGTGGTTGTTATGATAGTAGAGCATTGGTGGTTTTTGTTAAGATAGTAGAGCAGAAGTAGTGGTGGTTGTTATGACAGTAGAGCAGTAGTATTGGTTGATATTATAGTAGAGCAGTAGTAGGGGGTGTTAAGATAGTAGAGCAGAAGTAGTTCTGGTTGTTATGATAGTAGAGCAGTAGAAATGGTTGTTATGGTAGTAGAGCAGTAGAAGTAGTGGTTGTTATGGTAGTAGAGCAGTAGTAGTAGTGGTTGTTATGGTAGTAGAGCGGTAGTAGTGGTGGTTGTTATGATAGTAGAGCAGTTGTAGTGGTGGTTGTTATGATCGTAGAGCAGTAGTAGTGGGTGTTATGATAGTAGAGCAGTAGTAGTCGTGGTTGTTATGATAGTAGAGCAGTAGTAGTGCTAGTTGTTATGATAGTAGAGAAGTAGTAGTGGCTGTTAAGATTGTAGAGCAGTAGTAGGAGTGGTTGTTATGATAGTAGAGAAGTAGTAGTAGTGGTTGTTATTATAGTAGAGCAGTAGTAGTAGTGGTTGTTATGATAGTAGAGAAGTAGTAGTAGTGGTTGTTTATGATAGTAGGGCAGTAGTAGTGGTGGTTGTCATGATAGTAGAGCGGTAGTAATAGTGGTTGTTATGATAGTAGAGCAGTAGTAGTAGTGGTTGTCATGATGGTAGAGCAGTAGTAGTACTGGTTGTCAAGATAGTAGAGCAGTAATAGTGGTTGTTATGGTAGTGTAGTGGTTCTTATGATAATAGAGCAGTAGAAGTAGTGGTTGTTATGATAGTAGAGAAGTAGCAGTAGTGGTTGTTATGATAATACAGCAGTAGTAGTAGTGGTTGTTATGATAGTAGAGAAGTAGTAGTAGTGGTTGTTATGATAGTAGAGAAGTAGTAGTAGTGGTTGTTATTATAGTAGAGCAGTAGTAGTAGTGGTTGTTATGATAGTAGAGAAGTAGTAATAGTGGTTGTTATGATAGTAGAGCAGTAGTAGTAGTGGTTGTCATGATAGTAGAGCAATGGTGGTGGTGGTTAAGACAGTAGAGTAGTAGTAGTAGTGGATGTTTATGATAGTAGAGCAGTAGTAGTGGTGGTTATGATAGTAGAGCAGTTGTAGTAGTGGTTGTTATGATAGTAGAGCAGTAGTTGTAGGGTTTGTTATGATAGTAGAGCATTGGTGGTGGTTGTTATGATAGAAGAGCAGAAGTAGTGGGTGTTAAGATAGTAGGGCAGAAGTAGTAGTGGTTGTTATTATAGTAGAACAGTAGTAGTGGGTGTTAAGATAGTAGAGCAGAAGTGATTGTGGTTGTTATGATAGAAGAGCAATAGAAATGGTTGTTATGGTAGTAGAGCAGTGGTTGTTGTTATGATACTAGAGCAGTAGTAGTAGTGGTTGTTATGGTAGTATAGCAGTAGTAGTAGTGGTTGCTATGGTAGTAGAGCAGTAGTAGTGGTGGTTGTTATGGTAGTATAGCAGTAGTAGGAGTGGTTATTATGGTAGTATAGCAGTAGTAGTAGTGGTTGTTATGGTAGTAGAACAGTAGTAGTGGTGGTTGTTATGATAGTAGAGCAGTTGTAGTGGTGGTTGTTAAGATAGTAGAGCAGTAGTAGTGGGTGTTATGATAGTAGAGCAGTAGTAGTCGTGGTTGTTATGATAGTAGAGCAGTAGTAGTTGTGGTTGTTATGATAGTAGAGCGGTAGTAGTGGTGGTTGTTATGATAGTAGAGCGGTAGTAGTAGTGGTTGTTACGATAGTAGAGCAGTAGTAATAGTGGTTGTTATGATAGTAGAGCAGTTGTAGTAGTGGTTGTTAATAGTAGAGCAGTAGTTGTAGTGTTTGTTATGATAGTAGAGCATTGGTGGTGGTTGTTATGATAGTAGAGCATTGGTGGTTTTTGTTAAGATAGTAGAGCAGAAGTAGTGGTGGTTGTTATGACAGTAGAGCAGTAGTATTGGTTGATATTATAGTAGAGCAGCAGTAGGGGGTGTTAAGATAGTAGAGCAGAAGTAGTTCTGGTTGTTATGATAGTAGAGCAGTAGAAATGGTTGTTATGGTAGTAGAGCATTAGAAGTAGTGGTTGTTATGGTAGTAGAGCAGTAGTAGTAGTGGTTGTTATGGTAGTAGAGCAGTAGTAGTGGTGGTTGTTATGATAGTAGAGCAGTTGTAGTGGTGGTTGTTATGATAGTAGAGCAGTAGTAGTCGTGGTTGTTATGATAGTAGAGCAGTAGTCGTGCTAGTTGTTATGATATTAGAGAAGTAGTAGTGGCTGTTAAGATTGTAGAGCAGTAGTAGGAGTGGCTGTTATGATAGTAGAGCAGTAGTAGGAGTGGTTGTTATCATTGTAGGGCAGTAGTAGGAGTGGTTGTTATGATGGTAGAGCAGTAGTAGTACTGGTTGTCAAGATAGTAGAGCAGTAATAGTGGTTGTTATGGTAGTGTAGTGGTTGTTATGATAATAGAGCAGTAGAAGTAGTGATTGTTATGATAGTAGAGAAGTAGTAATAGTGGTTGTTATGATAGTAGAGCAGTAGTAGTAGTGGTTGTCATGATAGTAGAGAAGTAGTAGTAGTTGTTGTTATGATAGTAGATCAGTAGTAGTAGTGGTTGTTATAATAGTAGAGCAATGGTGGTGGTGGTTAAGACAGTAGAGTAGTTGTAGTAGTGGATGTTTATGATAGTAGAGCAGTAGTAGTGGTTGTTATGATAGTAGAGCAGTTGTAGTAGTGGTTGTTATGATAGTAGAGCATTGGTGGTGGTTGTTATGATAGAAGAGCAGAAGTAGTGGGTGTTAAGATAGTAGGGCAGTTGTAGTGGTGGTTGTTAAGATAGTAGAGCAGTAGTAGTGGGTGTTATGATAGTAGAGCAGTAGTAGTCGTGGTTGTTATGATAGTAGAGCAGTAGTAGTGCTAGTTGTTATGATAGTAGAGCAGTAGTAGTGGTCGTTATGATAGTAGAGAAGTAGTGTAGTGGTTGTTATGATAGTAGAGAAGTAGTAGTACTGGTTGTCATGATAGTAGAACAGTAATAGTGGGTGTTATGGTAGTGTAGTGGTTGTTATGATAGTAGAGAAGTAGTGTAGTGGTTGTTATGATAGTAGAGAAGTAGTAGTAGTGGTTGTTATCATAGTAGAGAAGTAGTAGTAGTGGTTGTTATGATAGTAGAGCAGTAGTAGTAGTGGTTGTTATGATAATAGAGCAGTAGTAGTAGTGGTTGTTATGATAATAGACCAGTAGTAGTAGTGGTTGTTATGATAGTAGAGCAGTAGTAGTTGTGGTTGTTATGATAGTAGAGCGGTAGTAGTGGTGGTTGTTATGATAGTAGAGCGGTAGTAGTAGTGGTTGTTACGATAGTAGAGCAGTAGTAATAGTGGTTGTTATGATAGTAGAGCAGTTGTAGTAGTGGTTGTTAATAGTAGAGCAGTAGTTGTAGTGTTTGTTATGATAGTAGAGCATTGGTGGTGGTTGTTATGATAGTAGAGCATTGGTGGTTTTTGTTAAGATAGTAGAGCAGAAGTAGTGGTGGTTGTTATGACAGTAGAGCAGTAGTATTGGTTGATATTATAGTAGAGCAGTAGTAGGGGGTGTTAAGATAGTAGAGCAGAAGTAGTTCTGGTTGTTATGATAGTAGAGCAGTAGAAATGGTTGTTATGGTAGTAGAGCATTAGAAGTAGTGGTTGTTATGGTAGTAGAGCAGTAGTAGTAGTTGTTGTTATGGTAGTAGAGCAGTAGTAGTGGTGGTTGTTATGATAGTAGAGCAGTTGTAGTGGTGGTTGTTATGATAGTAGAGCATTGGTGGTGGTTGTTATGATAGCAGAGCAGAAGTAGTGGGTGTTAAGATAGTAGGGCAGAAGTAGTAGTGGTTGTTATTATAGTAGAACAGTAGTAGTGGGTGTTAAGATAGTAGAGCAGAAGTGATTGTGGTTGTTATGATAGAAGAGCAATAGAAATGGTTGTTATGGTAGTAGAGCAGTGGTTGTTGTTATGATACTAGAGCAGTAGTAGTAGTGGTTGTTATGGTAGTATAGCAGTAGTAGTAGTGGTTGCTATGGTAGTAGAGCAGTAGTAGTGGTGGTTGTTATGGTAGTATAGCAGTAGTAGTAGTGGTTGTTATGGTAGTAGAACAGTAGTAGTGGTGGTTGTTATGATAGTAGAGCAGTTGTAGTGGTGGTTGTTATGATAGTAGAGCAGTAGTAGTGCTAGTTGTTATGATAGTAGTGCAGTAGTAGTGGTCGTTATGATAGTAGAGAAGTAGTGTAGTGGTTGTTATGATAGTAGAGAAGTACAAATCCCCGAGCTGACAAGGTACAAGGTATGGTAGTAGAGCAGTAGTAGTGGTGGTTGTTATGGTAGTATAGCAGTAGTAGTAGTGGTTGTTATGGTAGTAGAACAGTAGTAGTGGTGGTTGTTATGATAGTAGAGCAGTTGTAGTGGTGGTTGTTATGATAGTAGAGCAGTAGTAGTGCTAGTTGTTATGATAGTAGTGCAGTAGTAGTGGTCGTTATGATAGTAGAGAAGTAGTGTAGTGGTTGTTATGATAGTAGAGAAGTTCAAATCCCCGAGCTGACAAGGTACAAATCCGTCGTTCTGCCCCTGAACATGCAGTTAACCCAGTGTTCCTAGGCCATCATTGAAAATAAGAATTTGTTCTTAACTGACTTGCCTAGTTAAATGGTGGTTAAATTTTTTTTTTTTTTTTAAAGAGTAGTATTAGTTGTGGTTATGATAGTAGAGCAGTAGTAGTAGTGGTGGTTATGGTAGTAGAGCAGTAGTAGTAGTGGTTGTTTATGATAGTAGAGAAGTAGTAGTAGTGGTTGTTATCATAGTAGAGAAGTAGTAGTAGTGGTTGTTATCATAGTAGAGAAGTAGTAGTAGTGGTTGTTATGATAGTAGAGCAGTAATAGTAGTGGTTGTTATGACAGTAGAGCAGTAGTATTGATTGATATTATAGTAGAGCAGTAGTAGTTGTGGTTGTTATGATAGTAGAGAAGTACTAGTAGTGGTTGTTATGATAGTAGAACAGTAATCAGGGGTGTTATGGTAGTGTAGTGGTTGTTATGATAGTAGAGAAGTAGTGTAGTGGTTGTTATGATAGTAGAGAAGTAGTAGTAGTGGTTGTTTATGATAGTAGAGAAGTAGTAGTAGTGGTTGTTATCATAGTAGAGAAGTAGTAGTAGTGGTTGTTATCATAGTAGAGAAGTAGTAGTAGTGGTTGTTATGATAGTAGAGCAGTAATAGTAGTGGTTGTTATGATAATAGAGCAGTAGTAGTAGTGGTTGTTATGATAATAGACCAGTAGTAGTAGTGGTTGTTATGATAGTAGAGCAGTAGTAGTTGTGGTTGTTATGATAGTAGAGAAGTACTAGTAGTGGTTGTTATGATAGTAGAACAGTAATCATGGGTGTTATGGTAGTGTAGTGGTTGTTATGATAGTCGAGAAGTAGTGTAGTGGTTGTTATGATAGTAGAGAAGTAGTAGTAGTGGTTGTTATCATAGTAGAGAAGTAGTAGTAGTGGTTGTTATGATAGTAGAGCAGTAGTAGTAGTGGTTGTTATGATAATAGAGCAGTAGTAGTAGTGGTTGTTATGATAATAGACCAGTAGTAGTAGTGGTTGTTATGATAGTAGAGCAGTAGTAGTTGTGGTTGTTATGATAGTAGAGCGGTAGTAGTGGTGGTTGTTATGATAGTAGAGCGGTAGTAGTAGTGGTTGTTACGATAGTAGAGCAGTAGTAATAGTGGTTGTTATGATAGTAGAGCAGTTGTAGTAGTGGTTGTTAATAGTAGAGCAGTAGTTGTAGTGTTTGTTATGATAGTAGAGCATTGGTGGTGGTTGTTATGATAGTAGAGCATTGGTGGTTTTTGTTAAGATAGTAGAGCAGAAGTAGTGGTGGTTGTTATGACAGTAGAGCAGTAGTATTGGTTGATATTATAGTAGAGCAGTAGTAGGGGGTGTTAAGATAGTAGAGCAGAAGTAGTTCTGGTTGTTATGATAGTAGAGCAGTAGAAATGGTTGTTATGGTAGTAGAGCATTAGAAGTAGTGGTTGTTATGGTAGTAGAGCAGTAGTAGTGGTGGTTGTTATGATAGTAGAGCAGTTGTAGTGGTGGTTGTTATGATAGTAGAGCAGTAGTAGTCGTGGTTGTTATGATAGTAGAGCATTGGTGGTGGTTGTTATGATAGTAGAGCATTGGTGGTTTTTGTTAAGATAGTAGAGCAGAAGTAGTGGTGGTTGTTATGACAGTAGAGCAGTAGTATTGGTTGATATTATAGTAGAGCAGTAGTAGGGGGTGTTAAGATAGTAGAGCAGAAGTAGTTCTGGTTGTTATGATAGTAGAGCAGTAGAAATGGTTGTTATGGTAGTAGAGCATTAGAAGTAGTGGTTGTTATGGTAGTAGAGCAGTAGTAGTAGTGGTTGTTATGGTAGTAGAGCAGTAGTAGTGGTGGTTGTTATGATAGTAGAGCAGTTGTAGTGGTGGTTGTTATGATAGTAGAGCAGTAGTAGTCGTGGTTGTTATGATAGTAGAGCAGTAGTCGTGCTAGTTGTTATGATATTAGAGAAGTAGTAGTGGCTGTTAAGATTGTAGAGCAGTAGTAGGAGTGGCTGTTATGATAGTAGAGCAGTAGTAGGAGTGGTTGTTATCATTGTAGGGCAGTAGTAGGAGTGGTTGTTATGATGGTAGAGCAGTAGTAGTACTGGTTGTCAAGATAGTAGAGCAGTAATAGTGGTTGTTATGGTAGTGTAGTGGTTGTTATGATAATAGAGCAGTAGAAGTAGTGATTGTTATGATAGTAGAGAAGTAGTAATAGTGGTTGTTATGATAGTAGAGCAGTAGTAGTAGTGGTTGTCATGATAGTAGATAAGTAGTAGTAGTTGTTGTTATGATAGTAGATCAGTAGTAGTAGTGGTTGTTATAATAGTAGAGCAATGGTGGTGGTGGTTAAGACAGTAGAGTAGTTGTAGTAGTGGATGTTTATGATAGTAGAGCAGTAGTAGTGGTTGTTATGATAGTAGAGCAGTTGTAGTAGTGGTTGTTATGATAGTAGAGCATTGGTGGTGGTTGTTATGATAGTAGAGCAGTAGTAGTCGTGGTTGTTATGATAGTAGAGCAGTAGTAGTGCTAGTTGTTATGATGGTAGAGCAGTAGTAGTGGTTGTTATGATAGTAGAGAAGTAGTGTAGTGGTTGTTATGATAGTAGAGATGTAGTAGTACTGGTTGTCATGATAGTAGAGAAGTAGTAGTAGTTGTTGTTATGATAGTAGATCAGTAGTAGTAGTGGTTGTTATAATAGTAGAGCAATGGTGGTGGTGGTTAAGACAGTAGAGTAGTTGTAGTAGTGGATGTTTATGATAGTAGAGCAGTAGTAGTGGTTGTTATGATAGTAGAGCAGTTGTAGTAGTGGTTGTTATGATAGTAGAGCATTGGTGGTGGTTGTTATGATAGTAGAGCAGTAGTAGTCGTGGTTGTTATGATAGTAGAGCAGTAGTAGTGCTAGTTGTTATGATGGTAGAGCAGTAGTAGTGGTTGTTATGATAGTAGAGAAGTAGTGTAGTGGTTGTTATGATAGTAGAGATGTAGTAGTACTGGTTGTCATGATAGTAGAGCAGCAATAGTGGTTGTTATGGTAGTGTAGTGGTTGTTATGATAGTAGAGAAGTAGTGCAGTGGTTGTTATGATAGTAGAGAAGTAGTAGGAGTGGTTGTTATGATTGTAGCGCAGTAGTAGGGGTGGTTGTTGTGATGGTAGAGCAGTAGTAGTACTGGTTGTCATGATAGTAGAGCAGTAATAGTGGTTGTTATGGTAGTGTAGTTGTTGTTATGATAGTAGAGAAGTAGTGTAGTGGTTGTTAATATAGTAGATCAGTCGACGTGGTGGTTGTTTTGATAGTAGAGACGTAGTAATGGTTGTTTTGATAGTTGAGCAGTAGTAGTAGTGGTTGTTATGATAATAGAGCAGTAGTAGTAGTGGTTGTTATGATAGTAGAGCAGTAGTAGTTGTGGTTGTTATGATAGTAGAGCAGTAGTAGTAGTGGTTGTTATGATAATAGAGCAGTAGTAGTAGTGGTTGTTATGATAGTAGAGCAGTAGTAGTTGTGGTTGTTATTATAGTAGAGCAGTAGTAGTAGTGGTTGTTATGATAGTAGAGCAGTAGTAGTAGTGGTTGTTATGATAGTAGAGCGGCAGGGTAGCCTAGTGGTTAGAGCGTTGGACTAGTAACTGGAAGGTTGCAAGTTCAAATCCCCGAGCTGACAAGGTACAAATCCGTCGTTCTGCCCCTGAACAGGCAGTTAACCCAGTGTTCCTAGGCCATCATTGAAAATAAGAATTTGTTCTTAACTGACTTGCCTAGTTAAATGGTGGTTAAATTATTATTTTTTTTTTAAAGAGTAGTATTAGTTGTGGTTATGATAGTAGAGCAGTAGTAGTAGTGGTGGTTATGGTAGTAGAGCAGTAGTAGTAGTGTATGTTGTAATAGTAGAGCAGTAGTTCAAGTGGTAATGATAGTAGAGCAGTAGTAGTAGTGGTTGTAATGATAGTAGAGCGGTTGTCATAGTGGTTGTTATGTTGTGTAGAGCAGTTGTAGTAGTGGATGTTGTAATGGCAGAGCAGTAGTACTAGTGGTTATGATAGTAGAGCCGAAGTTGTAGTGGTGGCTGTTATAATTGTGGGACAGTAGTATTGGATGTTATGATAGTTCAGTAGTAGTGGTGGTTGTTGTGATAGTAGAGAATTAGTAGTACTGTTGGTTATGAAAATTGATCAATAGCGGTCATGGTTATTATGATAGTAGAGCAGTAGCGGTTGTTGTTATAATAGTTGAGCAGTAGTAGCAGTGGTTGTTATGATACTAGAGCATTAGTTGTAGTGGTTGTTATGATAGTTATGATAGTAGAGCAGTAGTAGTGGTTGTTATGATGGTAGAGTAGTAGTAGTAGTGGTTGTTATGGTAGTAGAGCAGTATTAGTGGTTATTATTGTAGTATAGCAGTAGTAGCGGTTGTTATGATAGTAGAACAGTAGTAGTAGTAGTTGTTATAATAGTAGTGCAGTAGTAATAGTGTTTTTTGTGATAGTAGAGCATTAGTTTTGTGGTTGTTATGATATTAGAGCAGTAATAGTGGTTGTTTTAATGGTAGAACAGTAGTAGTGCTGGTTGTTATGATAGTATAGCAGTAGAAGTAGCGGTTGTTGTGATTATTGAGCAGTAGTTGTAGTTTATTTATGATAGTAGAGAAGTGGTAGCAGTGGTGGTTATGTTGGTAGAGCTGTAGTCATAGTGGTTGTTTTCTTGATTAGGTTCTAAATACTTAACATAAGTCTACCATTAATCCAAGTCTATGCCACTTCTTTCTTCTCATTGGTTCAAATTACAACTATGTCAAAGAACTATAAACTCATAATTATCCATTACACAAATTACCTTAAAATCAGTATCACAGATGACCTTACGTTCATTATCCAAATTGCCCTCCCATGAGGCTGATCAGACCACAAAGGAAAGCCATGGTAGAGGTCAAAAGTCATACCACTCTTTCACAGTAGTGTTTCTTACTATATTAGACAGATTAAAGAAAAAACATTAAAAAAATTATACATGTTGTATCCCAGATTCCCAGAACATTCCCCTTATCAAAAGAATTCACGTGTTTAATTAAAACTCAGAAAATGAAACTTCTAATATTCCATATGCGTGTGTACCCCTTTAAGATATAGTCTCTAGGAAACATGGAAATCTCCTCAAACCCAAAGGATAAAAACAAACAAAACAATTCCAGGCCTTTTCAATTTGGCAAAAAACATGCCTCTATCTCACTCGCTCCCTTCAAGATTACATCCCCCAGAAAACATTCCAAAGAAAGACAATGAAGCACTCCTTTTCCCAGAAACACCACATGGTCAGCATTTATTATACTTCCCCGATTCAGAAACCCAAACGTTTACTACAAACAAAACCTAATAATAATGATAATTCCATTGTACTCCCCCCAATAATGAGTTTTACATTTCCTCAATGGTTCATTATACTTAATTGAACGTGCGCTACCCTTGGTTACAATACTGTACTTTAAATCTATGAAATTCCCCTACTATTTGACTAGTTTAGCCCAAGTTTGCTTTGCAACATTAAAACCCTTTCAGTCTGTCTGCAAACAGTCTCTCAAAGTGCTTGACATGAATACCCTGCCATTAGACCCCCATAACTGTAATTAATGTGCTCTGTCCCTGCAAAATAAAATGAACTCAACCTGCAATCCACTTTACTAACCTAACATTGTTCCACGTAATGGAAACAGATTATAATGTCAGAATACATCAACTTCCTGTTCAATTTCACTGGTATTACCTAAACAATCAAACCAAGAATCAATAACCAGAAACTATCACAAAACTTTTACGATGCAACTATTCAGACCTGAATCTCTTACAGCCCAGTGAGTGCGACTAACTCTCCTCTTCTTACCAGTGGATAAAAATATAACCTCTCCTCCAACAACATTCTGCCTCACCGCTATCGTACGATTAAAACCAAACATTACAACTGTCCCTTCTCTTTCGGCTTCACCCTTATGAATTGTTCCAGCCTTAAAAGTAATATGTAAATCGGCAAAATGTATAACCTACATCAGTCAATCCATAAGCATAAAAACACAATTCGATGGGCACAACTCTATCGCAATTATCTCTCCGCTATTATTTAGAATTCATTAGATTTAGGTAACTGTCTCTTCTATGATTCAGTAATTTAAACACGACTACATCCTCAATAGGTTATTCCAGTAGACCATTTAGGCAAGACAACGTATTACATCGAAATAGCCTTGCTATTATTTAGTTTGAATTAGTCTTTCAATTTAACCTAAACAAGCTATTAACCTGTTGAGTGTAGGGGGCAGTATTTTGATGTTTGGATGAAAAACGTACCCAAATGAAACTGCCTATTTCTCAGGCCCAGAATCTAGAATATGCATATAATTGTCAGATTTGGATAGAAAACACTCTAAAGTTTCCAAAAACTGTCCAAATATTGTCTGTGAGTATAACAGAACTGATATTGCAGGCGAAAACCATAGGAAAATCCAACAAAGAAGTGCCTAAGAGAAACTAATCTCCCTGTTCCATTGCATGTCTTCCCTCCATTTAAAGGGATATCAACCAGATTCATTTCTCTATGGCTTCCACATGGTGTGAACAGTCTTTAGACATAGTTTCAGGCTTTTATTCTAGAAAATTTGCGAGAAGGATCACATTGCGTCAGTGGATGGCTGGGTGCCAGTTTTGCGTTTTGCATGCGAAACAACTTGGAGCAGACATTTTCTCTCTCTCTTCTATTGAAAAAGCTACGGTCCGATTTAAATATTATCGATTATTTATTGTAAAAACAACCTGAGGATTGATTATAAAAAACGTTTGACATGTTCCTACGAACTTTACGGATACTATTTGGAATTGTCGTCTGCCCCGTCATGACCGCTCGAGCCTGTGGATTTCTGAACAAAACGCGCCAACCAAATGGAGGTATTTTGGAAATAAAAATAATCTTTATGGAACAAAAGGAACATTTATTGTGTAACTGGGAATCTCATGAGTGCAAACATCCAAAGATCATCAAAGGTAAGCGATTAATTTTATTGCTTTTCTGACTTTCGTGACCAATCTACTTTGCTGCTAGCTGTTTGTAATGTTTTGTCTGCTGAGAGAGATGTCCTAACATAAACGCTTGGATAGCTTTTGCTGTAAAGCTTTTTTTTAATCTGACATGCCATGTGGATTAACAACAAGCTAAGCGGTGTTTTGCGATGTGGCATGTTGCGGATGTTGACGAAAATGATCCCGCTAATGGGATGGGTGCGCCAAGAAGTTAAAACGTTCAGTTTATATCTTAAACAAACACTAACAACCGTATCTTTCCAGGCAAAACTAATCAATTGTTGTATTACAATCCAAAACCCATATTTTAGTCTATCGGTGCATAGGCTGAGATACGAACCAGAGTCTCCCGCAATGTTCCAGAGTTCTACCCCTGGACCACCAATACTATTGAAATATTGAAACGCAAATAACCCTATTATTATAATTGTCTGTAGTCGTAAACACTCTGTACTACAGAGACAATTCCCATAAAATAGCCCTAATTTAATGGTCCAAGCGTTTCCCCAGTGAGGATTCTCCTTACTCTCTCTCTCTCTCTTTGTCTCTGCTTCTCCCTTTTTCCCTGTACATATTTCTCATCTCCCGTTAATTCCGGGACCTCCTTTGAGGATTTACTACCCATGTTTAGTACAACCTTGTAGTTACTATAATTATTCTCACAATCTATGTGTATGTATTTCTATGATCTATGTATGTGCTCTTTTTCCCATTATCCAATTACTATAGTTGCTCTCCTGCACAATCTATGTGTGTGTCTCTTTAATCTCTTACTCAATTGCTATCTTCCTTTACTATTGTGTATTCTCTTAACCTATGTGTGTTTTTCCTTTCTTGAAACTTTATCTATAGAGGTGTCTTTCGATCGGACATTAGGTCTCACCCGTATACAACCTATAAGCTATTTTCCAGGGGTCGTAAATCCCTAGTCAGCAGCCTATTGTTCTGTTGTTCTTTGTTATTTTGACGTTAACATCAGTGGACACTACATAGGTAGTGTCCACTGAGTGTCTTGGTGGTAGCCACTGATACCTCATGTCATTACGTGTCATTTCGGATCTAGTTTACGTTGGTACGTGTCATTTTGGATCTTGTTTACATTGGTACGTGTCATTTCTGATCTAGTTTACATTGGCACTGCAGATACCTCGTGTCATTTCAGATCTAGTTTACATTGGCACTGCAGATACCTCGTGTCATTTCAGATCTAGTTTACGTTGGTATTGTGTCATTTTGGACCTTCTGTTGCCTAGGTGGCTCTACACCCAATTCCTATGATCTAATTGCCTAGAATACTACCTATATCAGGGTTCTCTACACAAAATTCTAAAATATAGGTCACCAGGTATGAATGCCCTATGGGAATTTTTAAAACCAACACCTAAACTACACCTAAACTACACAAAAACAATCAAATATATTTCTGAATGTAGCCCGAGCGTCAATTCCCCATAATTCATGAATAAAGATTTACTGACCTTGTCTCGTAGACTGGGAAAAGCAATGTAGGTTAGATCTCGTCACCACCTCTGTCGTGTACCAGTTCACCACTGGCCTGAAATAAACCCTCAATTTAGAGGTCAGGTCTTTGTCTTACGGATCCTGGATCCACCCGTGCACGGTTTTCAGCAGTTCCTTGGGACGACAGAGGCAGGTATTGAGATCCGGCTCGAAGGACCAAATTGTCACGAGAATTATGTTCTTCATGTTCATAACCCAATTCAATTATACTATTCAGTCTGCAACCCAGAATTTGTAAGATACTGGTTGAAATTAAACAGACGGAGGCCCAGCTACGATAGTCAGAAAGTTTATTTACGAGAGCGCTGGTCTGTTGTACAAAACGATTCATTTTATACTGACTTCTTATGCACATACTTTCACACACAAACAGACTCCTTACGCACATACTTTCACACACAGACTCCTTACGCACATACGTTCACACACAAACAGACTCCTTACGCACATACTTTCACACACAAACAGACTCCTTATGCACATACAAACAAACATTAGGTATCCTATGCACACACTGTCCTACTACCCAGCTGACAAAGATTAGGGGAGGTCACTCCCCGTCCTCCCTCAAGTTAGGGAGACCGTGGGAAGTACTTCCCGTCCTTTCCCCAATCTTTCAGTGGCCCTAGAGTAGTAGTGGTGGTTGTTATGATAGTTGAGCAGAAGTAGTAGTGGTTGTTATGATAGTAGAGCATCAGTGGAAGTGATTGTTATGATAGTAGAGCAGTAGAAGTGGTTGTTATGATAGTAGAGAATGTAGTAGTCATGGTTGTGTCTGATATTAGAGCAGTAGTAGTAGTGGTTGTTATGGTAGTATAGCAGTAGTAGTGGTTGTTATGATTGTAGAGCAGTAGTAGTAGTGGTTGTTATGATATTAGAGCAGTAGTAGTAGTGGTTGTTATGATTGTAGAGCAGTAGTAGTAGTGGTTGATATGATTGTAGAGCAGCAGTAGCAGTTGTTATGATAGTAGAGCAGTTGTAGTGGTTGTTATGATAGTAGAGCACTAGTAGTGGTTGTTATGATAGTAGAGCAGTAGTAGTGGTTGTTGTGATAGTAGAGCAGTAGTAGTGGTTGTTATTATTGTAGAGCAGTAGTAGTGGTTGTTATGATAGTAGAGCAGTAGTAGTGGTTGTAATGATAGTAGAGCAGTAGTAGGGGTTGTTATGATAGTAAAGCAGTAGTAGTGGTTGTTATGATAGTAGAGCAGTAGTAGTGGTTGTTATGATAGCAGAGCAGTAGTGGTAGTTGTTATGACGGTAGAGCAGTAGTCGTGGTTGTTATGATAGTGGAGTTGATGAAGTAGATGTTATGAGAGTAGAGCAGTAGTAGTAGTGGTCGTTATGGTAGTAGAGCAGTTGTAGTAGTGTTTTTTATGACAGTAGAGCAGTAATAGTAGTGGTTGTTATGATAGTAAAGCAGAAGTTGTAGTGGTTGTTATGATAGTAGAGCATCAGTAGTAGTGGTTTTTATGATAGTAGAGCAGTAGTTGTAGTGATTGTTATGATAGTAGAGCGGTAGTAGTGGTGTTTGTTATGATAGTTGAGCAGTCGTAGTGGTTGTTATGATAGTAGAGCAGTAGTAGTGGTTGTTATGATAGTAGAGTGGTAGTAGTGGTTGTGATAGTAGAGCAGTAGTAGTAGTGATTGTTATGATAGTAGAGCAGAAATAGTGGTTGTTATGATAGTAGAGTGGTAGTAGTCGTGGTTGTTATGATAGTAGAGTGTTAGTATTAGTTGTTGTTGTGATAGTAGAGCAGTAGTTGTAGTGGTTGTTATGATAGTACGGCAGTAATAGTGTTATTATGATTGCAGCGCAGCAGTTGTAGTGGTTGTTTTGATAGTAGAGCAGTAATAGTGGTATTATGATTGTAGCGCAGTAGTAGTAGTGGTTGTTATGATAGTAGAGTAGTAGTAGTGTTATTATGATAGTAGTGTAGTAGTAGTGTTATTATGATAGTAGAGCAGTAGTAGTAGTGGTTGTGATAGTAGATCAGTAGTAGTGTTATTATGATAGTAGTGTAGTAGTATTGTTATTATGATAGTAGAGCAGTAGTAGTGTTATTATGATAGTAGAGCAGTAGTAGTAGTGGTTGTTGTGATAGTAGAGCAGTAGTAGTTGTGGTTGTTGTGATAGTAGAGCAGTAGTCATAGTGGTTATTATGATAGTAGAGCAGTAGTAGTAGTGGTTATTATGATAGTAGAGCAGTAGTAGTAGTGATTGTTGTGATAGTGGAGTGGTAGTAGTAGTGGTTGTTGTGATAGTAGAGTAGTAGTAGTGTTATTATGATAGTAGAGCAGTAGTAGTAGTGGTTGTTTTGATAGTAGAGCAGTAATAGTGGTATTATGATTGTAGCGCAGTAGTAGTAGTGGTTGTTATGATAGTAGAGTAGTAGTAGTGTTATTATGATAGTAGAGCAATAGTAGTAGTGGTTGTTATGATAGTAGCGTGGTAGTAGTAGTGGTTGTTGTGATAATAGAGGAGGAGTAGTGGTTATTATGATAGTAGAGCAGTAGTAGTAGTGGTTGTTATGATAGTAGAGCAGTAGTAGTAGTGTTATTATGTTAGTAGAGCAGTAGTAGTAGTGGTTATTATGATAGTTGTGTAGTAGTAGTGTTAATATGTTAGTAGAGCAGTAGTAGTAGTGGTTATTATGATAGTAGAGTAGTAGTAGTTGTTATGATAGTAGAGCAGTAGTAGTGGTGGTTATGATAGTAGAGTGGTAGTAGTAGTGGTTGTTGTGATATCAGAGCAGTAGTAATAGTGGTTGTTGTGATAGTAGAGCAGTAGTCATAGTGGTTATTATGATAGTAGAGCAGTAGTAGTAGTGATTATTATGATAGTAGTGTAGTAGTAGTGTTATTATGACAGTAGAGTAGTAGTAGTGGTTATTATGATAGTAGTGTAGTTGTAGTGTTATTATGATAGTAGAGCAGTAGTAGTAGTGGTTGTTGTGATAGTAGAGCATCAGTGGAAGTGGTTGTTATGATATTAGAGCAGTAGAAGTGGTTGTTATGATAGTAGAGAATGAAATAGTCATGGTTGTGTCTGATATTAGAGCAGTAGTAGTAGTGGTTGTTATGGTAGTATAGCAGTAGTAGTGGTTGTTATGATTGTAGAGCAGTAGTAGTAGTGGTTGTTATGATTGTAGAGCAGTAGTAGTAGTGGTTGTTATGATAGTAGAGCAGTAGTAGTAGTGGTTATTATGATAGTAGAGCAGTAGTAGTAGTGATTGTTGTGATAGTGGAGTGGTAGTAGTAGTGGTTGTTGTGATAGTAGAGTAGTAGTAGTGTTATTATGATAGTAGAGCAGTAGTAGTAGTGGTTGTTTTGATAGTAGAGCAGTAATAGTGGTATTATGATTGTAGCGCAGTAGTAGTAGTGGTTGTTATGATAGTAGAGTAGTAGTAGTGTTATTATGATAGTAGAGCAATAGTAGTAGTGGTTGTTATGATAGTAGCGTGGTAGTAGTAGTGGTTGTTGTGATAATAGAGGAGGAGTAGTGGTTATTATGATAGTAGAGCAGTAGTAGTAGTGGTTGTTATGATAGTAGAGCAGTAGTAGTAGTGTTATTATGTTAGTAGAGCAGTAGTAGTAGTGGTTATTATGATAGTTGTGTAGTAGTAGTGTTAATATGTTAGTAGAGCAGTAGTAGTAGTGGTTATTATGATAGTAGAGTAGTAGTAGTTGTTATGATAGTAGAGCAGTAGTAGTGGTGGTTATGATAGTAGAGTGGTAGTAGTAGTGGTTGTTGTGATATCAGAGCAGTAGTAATAGTGGTTGTTGTGATAGTAGAGCAGTAGTCATAGTGGTTATTATGATAGTAGAGCAGTAGTAGTAGTGATTATTATGATAGTAGTGTAGTAGTAGTGTTATTATGACAGTAGAGTAGTAGTAGTGGTTATTATGATAGTAGTGTAGTTGTAGTGTTATTATGATAGTAGAGCAGTAGTAGTAGTGGTTGTTGTGATAGTAGAGCATCAGTGGAAGTGGTTGTTATGATATTAGAGCAGTAGAAGTGGTTGTTATGATAGTAGAGAATGAAATAGTCATGGTTGTGTCTGATATTAGAGCAGTAGTAGTAGTGGTTGTTATGGTAGTATAGCAGTAGTAGTGGTTGTTATGATTGTAGAGCAGTAGTAGTAGTGGTTGTTATGATTGTAGAGCAGTAGTAGTAGTGGTTGTTATGATTGTAGAGCAGTAGTAGTAGTGGTTGTTATGATTTTAGGGCAGTAGTAGTAGCAGTTTTTATGATAGTAGAGCAGTTGTAGTGGTTGTTATGATAGTAGAGCAGTAGACATAGTAGTTGTTATGATAGTAGAGCAGTTGTAGCAGTTGTTATGATAGTAGAGCACTAGTAGTGGTTGTTATGATAGTAGAGCAGTAGTAGTGGTTGTTGTGATAGTAGAGCAGTAGTAGTGGTTGTTATTATTGTAGAGCAGTAGTAGTGGTTGTTATGATAGTAGAGCAGTAGTAGTGGTTGTAATGATAGTAGAGCAGTAGTAGGGGTTGTTATGATAGTAAAGCAGTAGTAGTGGTTGTTATGATAGTAGAGCAGTAGTAGTGGTTGTTATGATAGCAGAGCAGTAGTGGTAGTTGTTGTATAATTGTAGAGCAGTAGTAATGGTTGTTATGACTGTAGAGCAGTCTTAGTAGCGGTTGTTATGATATTAGAGTGGTAGTAGTGGTTGTTATGACGGTAGAGCAGTAGTCGTGGTTGTTATGATAGTGGAGTTGATGAAGTAGATGTTATGAGAGTAGAGCAGTAGTAGTAGTGGTCGTTATGGTAGTAGAGCAGTTGTAGTAGTGTTTTTTATGACAGTAGAGCAGTAATAGTAGTGGTTGTTATGATAGTAAAGCAGAAGTTGTAGTGGTTGTTATGATAGTGGAGTTGATGAAGTAGATGTTATGAGAGTAGAGCAGTAGTAGTAGTGGTCGTTATGGTACGCACATACGCACATACGCACATACGTTCACACACAAACAGACTCCTTACGCACATACTTTCACACACAAACAGACTCCTTATGCACATACAAACAAACATTAGGTATCCTATGCACACACTGTCCTACTACCCAGCTGACAAAGATTAGGGGAGGTCACTCCCCGTCCTCCCTCAAGTTAGGGAGACCGTGGGAAGTACTTCCCGTCCTTTCCCCAATCTTTCAGTGGCCCTAGAGTAGTAGTGGTGGTTGTTATGATAGTTGAGCAGAAGTAGTAGTGGTTGTTATGATAGTAGAGCATCAGTGGAAGTGATTGTTATGATAGTAGAGCAGTAGAAGTGGTTGTTATGATAGTAGAGAATGTAGTAGTCATGGTTGTGTCTGATATTAGAGCAGTAGTAGTAGTGGTTGTTATGGTAGTATAGCAGTAGTAGTGGTTGTTATGATTGTAGAGCAGTAGTAGTAGTGGTTGTTATGATATTAGAGCAGTAGTAGTAGTGGTTGTTATGATTGTAGAGCAGTAGTAGTAGTGGTTGATATGATTGTAGAGCAGCAGTAGCAGTTGTTATGATAGTAGAGCAGTTGTAGTGGTTGTTATGATAGTAGAGCACTAGTAGTGGTTGTTATGATAGTAGAGCAGTAGTAGTGGTTGTTGTGATAGTAGAGCAGTAGTAGTGGTTGTTATTATTGTAGAGCAGTAGTAGTGGTTGTTATGATAGTAGAGCAGTAGTAGTGGTTGTAATGATAGTAGAGCAGTAGTAGGGGTTGTTATGATAGTAAAGCAGTAGTAGTGGTTGTTATGATAGTAGAGCAGTAGTAGTGGTTGTTATGATAGTAGAGCAGTAGTAGTAGTGATTGTTATGATAGTAGAGCAGTAGTAGTGGCTGTTATGATAGTAGAGCAGTAGTAGTGGTGGTTGTTATGATAGTAGAGTGGTAGTAGTGGTTGTGATAGTAGAGCAGTAGTAGTAGTGATTGTTATGATAGTAGAGCAGAAATAGTGGTTGTTATGATAGTAGAGTGGTAGTAGTCGTGGTTGTTATGATAGTAGAGTGTTAGTATTAGTTGTTGTTGTGATAGTAGAGCAGTAGTTGTAGTGGTTGTTATGATAGTACGGCAGTAATAGTGTTATTATGATTGCAGCGCAGCAGTTGTAGTGGTTGTTTTGATAGTAGAGCAGTAATAGTGGTATTATGATTGTAGCGCAGTAGTAGTAGTGGTTGTTATGATAGTAGAGTAGTAGTAGTGTTATTATGATAGTAGTGTAGTAGTAGTGTTATTATGATAGTAGAGCAGTAGTAGTAGTGGTTGTGATAGTAGATCAGTAGTAGTGTTATTATGATAGTAGTGTAGTAGTATTGTTATTATGATAGTAGAGCAGTAGTAGTGTTATTATGATAGTAGAGCAGTAGTAGTAGTGGTTGTTGTGATAGTAGAGCAGTAGTAGTTGTGGTTGTTGTGATAGTAGAGCAGTAGTCATAGTGGTTATTATGATAGTAGAGCAGTAGTAGTAGTGGTTATTATGATAGTAGAGCAGTAGTAGTAGTGATTGTTGTGATAGTGGAGTGGTAGTAGTAGTGGTTGTTGTGATAGTAGAGTAGTAGTAGTGTTATTATGATAGTAGAGTAGTAGTAGTAGTGGTTGTTATGATAGTAGAGTAGTAGTAGTGTTATTATGATAGTAGAGCAATAGTAGTAGTGGTTGTTATGATAGTAGCGTGGTAGTAGTAGTGGTTGTTGTGATAATAGAGGAGGAGTAGTGGTTATTATGATAGTAGAGCAGTAGTAGTAGTGGTTGTTATGATAGTAGAGCAGTAGTAGTAGTGTTATTATGTTAGTAGAGCAGTAGTAGTAGTGGTTATTATGATAGTAGTGTAGTAGTAGTGTTAATATGTTAGTAGAGCAGTAGTAGTAGTGGTTATTATGATAGTAGAGTAGTAGTAGTTGTTATGATAGTAGAGCAGTAGTAGTGGTGGTTATGATAGTAGAGTGGTAGTAGTAGTGGTTGTTGTGATATCAGAGCAGTAGTAATAGTGGTTGTTGTGATAGTAGAGCAGTAGTCATAGTGGTTATTATGATAGTAGAGCAGTAGTAGTAGTGATTATTATGATAGTAGTGTAGTAGTAGTGTTATTATGACAGTAGAGTAGTAGTAGTGGTTATTATGATAGTAGTGTAGTTGTAGTGTTATTATGATAGTAGAGCAGTAGTAGTAGTGGTTGTTGTGATAGTAGAGCATCAGTGGAAGTGGTTGTTATGATATTAGAGCAGTAGAAGTGGTTGTTATGATAGTAGAGAATGAAATAGTCATGGTTGTGTCTGATATTAGAGCAGTAGTAGTAGTGGTTGTTATGGTAGTATAGCAGTAGTAGTGGTTGTTATGATTGTAGAGCAGTAGTAGTAGTGGTTGTTATGATTGTAGAGCAGTAGTAGTAGTGGTTGTTATGATTTTAGGGCAGTAGTAGTAGCAGTTTTTATGATAGTAGAGCAGTTGTAGTGGTTGTTATGATAGTAGAGCAGTAGACATAGTAGTTGTTATGATAGTAGAGCAGTTGTAGCAGTTGTTATGATAGTAGAGCACTAGTAGTGGTTGTTATGATAGTAGAGCAGTAGTAGTGGTTGTTGTGATAGTAGAGCAGTAGTAGTGGTTGTTATTATTGTAGAGCAGTAGTAGTGGTTGTTATGATAGTAGAGCAGTAGTAGTGGTTGTAATGATAGTAGAGCAGTAGTAGGGGTTGTTATGATAGTAAAGCAGTAGTAGTGGTTGTTATGATAGTAGAGCAGTAGTAGTGGTTGTTATGATAGCAGAGCAGTAGTGGTAGTTGTTGTATAATTGTAGAGCAGTAGTAATGGTTGTTATGACTGTAGAGCAGTCTTAGTAGCGGTTGTTATGATATTAGAGTGGTAGTAGTGGTTGTTATGACGGTAGAGCAGTAGTCGTGGTTGTTATGATAGTGGAGTTGATGAAGTAGATGTTATGAGAGTAGAGCAGTAGTAGTAGTGGTCGTTATGGTAGTAGAGCAGTTGTAGTAGTGTTTTTTATGACAGTAGAGCAGTAATAGTAGTGGTTGTTATGATAGTAAAGCAGAAGTTGTAGTGGTTGTTATGATAGTAGAGCATCAGTAGTAGTGGTTTTTATGATAGTAGAGCAGTATTAGTAGTGATTGTTATGATAGTAGAGCGGTAGTAGTGGTGTTTGTTATGATAGTTGAGCAGTCGTAGTGGTTGTTATGATAGTAGAGCAGTAGTAGTGGTTGTTATGATAGTAGAGCAGTAGTAGTGGTTGTTATGATAGTAGAGAAGTAGTAGTAGTGGTTGTTATGATAGTAGAGCTGTAGTAGTGGTTGTTATGATAGTAGAGCAGTAGTAGTAGTGATTGTTATGATAGGAGATTAGTAGTAGTGGCTGTTATGATAGTAGAGCGGTAGTAGTGGTGTTTGTTATGATAGTTGAGCAGTCGTAGTGGTTGTTATGATAGTAGAGCAGTAGTAGTGGTTGTTATGATAGTAGAGCAGTAGTAGTGGTTGGTATGATAGTAGAGAAGTAGTAGTAGTGGTTGTTATGATAGTAGAGCTGTAGTAGTGGTTGTTATGATAGTAGAGCAGTAGTAGTAGTGATTGTTATGATAGTAGAGCAGTAGTAGTGGCTGTTATGATAGTAGAGCAGTAGTAGTGGTGGTTGTTATGATAGTAGAGCAGTCATAGTGGTTGTTATGATAGTAGAGCAGTAGTAGTGGTGGTTGTTATGATAGTAGAGCAGAAATAGTGGTTGTTATGATAGTAGAGTGGTAGTAGTCGTGGTTGTTATGATAGTAGAGTGGTAGTATTAGTTGTTGTTGTGATAGTAGAGCAGTAGTTGTAGTGGTTGTTATGATAGTAGAGCAGTAATAGTGTTATTATGATTGCAGCGCAGCAGTTGTAGTGGTTGTTTTGATTGTATAGCAGTAATAGTGTTATTATGATTGTAGCGCAGTAGTAGTGTTATTATGATTGTAGCGCAGTAGTAGTAGTAGTGGTTGTGATAGTAGAGCAGTAGTAGTGGTGGTTATGATAGTAGAGCAGTAGTAGTAGTGGTTGTGATAGTAGAGCAGTAGTAGTGGTGGTTGTTATGATAGTAGAGTAGTAGTAGTGTTATTATGATAGTAGAGCAGTAGTAGTGTTATTATGATTGTAGCGCAGTAGTAGTAGTAGTGGTTGTGATAGTAGAGCAGTAGTAGTGGTGGTTATGATAGTAGAGCAGTAGTAGTAGTGGTTGTGATAGTAGAGCAGTAGTAGTGGTGGTTATGATAGTAGAGTGGTTGTAGTAGTGGTTGTTATGATAGTAGAGCAGTAGTAGTGGTGGTTATGATAGTAGAGTGGTAGTAATAGTGGTTGTTGTGATAGTAGAGCAGTAGTCATAGTGGTTATTATGATAGTAGAGCAGTAGTAGTAGTGGTTATTATGATAGTAGAGCAGTAGTAGTAGTGATTGTTGTGATAATAGAGGAGGAGTAGTGGTTATTATGATAGTAGAGCAGTATTAGTAGTGGTTGTTATGATAGTAGAGTGGTAGTAGTAGTGGTTGTTGTGATAATAGAGGAGGAGTAGTGGTTATTATGATAGTAGAGCAGTAGTAGTAGTGGTTGTTATGATAGTTGATCAGTAGTAGTAGTGTTATTATGTTAGTAGAGCAGTAGTAGTAGTGGTTATTATGATAGTAGTGTATTAGTAGTGTTATTATGTTAGTAGAGCAGTAGTAGTAGTGGTTATTATGATAGTAGAGTAGTAGTAGTTGTTATGATAGTAGAGCAGTAGTAGTGGTGGTTATGATAGTAGAGTGGCAGTAGTAGTGGTTGTTGTGATATCAGAGCAGTAGTAATAGTGGTTGTTGTGATAGTAGAGCAGTAGTCATACTTGTTATTATGATAGTAGAGCAGTAGTAGTAGTGGTTGTTATGATAGTAGAGCAGTAGTAGTAGTGTTATTATGTTAGTAGAGC
This sequence comes from Oncorhynchus mykiss, assembly GCF_057628025.1. Taxonomy (NCBI): domain Eukaryota; kingdom Metazoa; phylum Chordata; class Actinopteri; order Salmoniformes; family Salmonidae; genus Oncorhynchus; species Oncorhynchus mykiss. The sequence goes on from NC_143024.1 coordinate 21,939,388, forward strand.
AGTAGTAGTAGTGGTTATTATGATAGTAGTGTAGTAGTAGTGTTATTATGTTAGTAGAGCAGTAGTAGTAGTGGTTATTATGATAGTAGAGTAGTAGTAGTTGTGGTGGTTATGATAGTAGAGCAGTAGTAGTAGTGGTGGTTGTGATAGTAGAGCAGTAGTAGTAGTGTTATTATGATAGTAGAGCAGTAGTTGTAGTGGTTGTTATGATAGTAGAGCCGTAGTAGTAGTGGTTGTTGTGATAGTAGAGTAGTAGTAGTAGTGGTTGTTGTGATAGTAGAACAGTAGTAGTAGTGGTTGTTGTGATAGTAGAGCAGTAGTAGTAGTGGTTGTTGTGATAGTAGAGCAGTAGTAGTAGTGGTTGTTGTGATAGTAGAGCAGTAGTAGTAGTGGTTGTTGTGATAGTAGAACAGTAGTAGTAGTGGTTGTTGTGATAGTAGAGCAGTAGTAGTAGTGGTTGTTGTGATAGTAGAGCAGTAGTAGTAGTGGTTGTTGTGATAGTAGAGCAGTAGTAGTAGTGGTTGTTGTGATAGTAGAGCAGTAGTAGTAGTGGTTGTTGTGATAGTAGAACAGTAGTAGTAGTGGTTGTTGTGATAGTAGAGCAGTAGTAGTAGTGGTTGTTGTGATAGTAGAGCAGTAGTTGTAGTGGTTGTTATGATAGTAGAGCAGTAGTAGTAGTGGTTGTTGTGATAGTAGAGCAGTAGTTGTAGTGGTTGTTGTGATAGTAGTGTAGTAGTAGTGTTATTATGATAGTAGAGCAGTAGTTGTAGTGGTTGTTATGATAGTAGAGCCGTAGTAGTAGTGGTTGTTGTGATAGTAGAGTAGTAGTAGTAGTGGTTGTTGTGATAGTAGAACAGTAGTAGTAGTGGTTGTTGTGATAGTAGAACAGTAGTAGTAGTGGTTGTTGTGATAGTAGAGCAGTAGTAGTAGTGGTTGTTGTGATAGTAGAGCAGTAGTAGTAGTGGTTGTTGTGATAGTAGAGCAGTAGTTGTAGTGGTTGTTATGATAGTAGAGCAGTAGTAGTAGTGGTTGTTGTGATAGTAGAGCAGTAGTTGTAGTGGTTGTTGTGATAGTAGTGTAGTAGTAGTGTTATTATGATAGTAGAGCAGTAGTTGTAGTGGTTGTTATGATAGTAGAGCCGTAGTAGTAGTGGTTGTTGTGATAGTAGAGTAGTAGTAGTAGTGGTTGTTGTGATAGTAGAACAGTAGTAGTAGTGGTTGTTGTGATAGTAGAGCAGTAGTAGTAGTGGTTGTTGTGATAGTAGAGCAGTAGTAGTAGTGGGTTTTGTGATAGTAGAGCAGTAGTAGTAGTGGTTGTTGTGATAGTAGAGCAGTAGTTGTAATGTTTGTTATGATAGTAGAGCAGTAGTTGTAATGTTTGTTATGATAGTAGAGCAGTAGTAGTAGTTGTTGTTATGATAGTAGAGCAGTAATAGTGGTTGTTTTGATCGTAGTTTCATTGCATTCGTCTCTGCTAAATGCTTTTTTAATCCCTCAATGAATCATACATCTGTTACCTGTCTGTCCATCGCTATGGTTACACAAGCAGTCTCCCCATCAGACAATCAGAGCGGGGGTAGGGCCCCCTGTGCTTGTTGGTAGGCTAGTTTTCATTAATGAAAAATACAAACATGTTGGCCCCCCTTTAGGTTAGCAGATGAGAATCCCCCAACCCATCTGAGCCTACCACCATGATATAGATTCTGGCCATCCTTCCACCACATTTAAATGATTCTAATCTCCATGCTCTCCCTTCTCTCTTCTTCTGTCTCTTCTTCTCCCTGTCTGTTATTCTTCTCTTTCGATTCTCTCTGATGTGTCACATTTACCCCTTTTTCTCTCCTCTCATCCTCTTCAAACTGAAGAGTGTACCTGCTGTTTGTCATAATGACAATCTCTGCCTCTCATCCTCCGTCTCTGCCTCCCTCGTTCCCTCCCTCCTCTCTTTCCCCTGGCACACTGTGGTCGTGGACAGAGAAATATTTCCTCTCTCCTTATCTTTCCCTCTCTCCCACTATATATAACTACCTCTGCTTCTCTCCCTCATTCCTTCTTTCATCCCTCTCTTTCTCTTTACTTATTTTTATCCACTCTCCCTCTTTTCTTCCTCCTTCCCTGTCTCTCTCTTTATTTGCTGTCAGTTCTAGGGTTATAATGTTTTAAGGCTTATTTTACATCTATTTTATTTGTCATTGTTTAGCTCCTCCTCTTCTACCCCCCCCCCCCCCCACCCCTCTCTCTCTTTCTTTAGTTCTCTCCTCCTCTTCTACCCCCCCTCTCTCTTTCTTTAGTTCTCTCCTCCTCTTCTACCCCCTCTCTCTTTCTTTAGTTCTCTCCTCCTCTTCTACCCCCCTCTCTCTTTCTTTAGTTCTCTCCTCCTCTTCTACCCCCCCTCTCTCTTTCTTTAGTTCTCTCCTCCTCTTCTACCCCCCCTCTCTCTTTCTTTAGTTCTCTCCTCCTCTTCTACCCCCCTCTCTCTTTCTTTAGTTCTCTCCTCCTCTTCTACCCCCCCTCTCTCTTTCTTTAGTTCTCTCCTCCTCTTCTACCCCCCTCTCTCTTTCTTTAGTTCTCTCCTCCTCTTCTACCCCCCTCTCTCTTTCTTTAGTTCTCTCCTCCTCTTCTACCCCCCCCCTCTTTCTTTAGTTCTCTCCTCCTCTTCTACCCCCCCTCTCTCTTTCTTTAGTTCTCTCCTCCTCCTTCTCCTCCACTCATTTTGCCGTACTGTTGAAGCTTGACAAAAACAGGCCTTTACAATTGTTGACCATTGACCTTGAGGAGTCACCTTGAATGAGGAGCAAACAGAGGGCCTGAGGACCTCCCTTTAGTGCTAATGAAACACACACGCGCACACACGAACGTAAACACACACGCACGCACGCACACACACACACACACACAGACACTCTCACACTCTCTCTCACACACACACTCGAGCGCGCACACACACACACACACACACACACACACACACACAAACACACACACACTCACACTCTCTCTCACACACACACTCGAGCGCACACACACACACACACACACACACACACACACACACACACACACACACACACACACACACACACACACACACACACACACAGACACAGACACACAGACACTCTCACACTCTCTCTCACACACACACTCGAGCGCGCACACACACACACACACACACACACACACACACACACACACACACACACACACAGCTAACACTAACCCTAACACTAACCCTCTCCTGTCCTCCTCTCTTCTCCTCCTCCAACCTCTCCCTACTCCCTAATCCTCCACTCCTGTTCTCCACTCTACTCCTCCTCCTCCTCCAACCTCTCCCTACTCCCTACCCCTCCTTTCATGTTCTCCTCTCTACTCCTCCTCCTCCAACCTCCCCTTACTCCCTAATCCTACACTCCTGTTCTCCTCTCTACTCCTCCTCCTCCAAACTCATCCTACTCCCTAATCCTAACACCTCCTCTTTCACCTTCCTTTCCCTTTCCCTCCCCAATTCTCCCCAATTCTCTCCTTTACATTAACCTCTTTCTGCCTGCCTCCTCTTCACCTCCTTTTGCACCCTCTCTTCATCTCTCCCTGTCCCTCTCGCTATCTCCCATCTCTCTCTGTCCCTCTCCCTATCTCCCATCTCTCTCTGTCCGTCTCCCTATCCCCCATCTCTCTCTGTCCCTCTCCCTATCTCCCATCTCTCTCTGTCCCTCTCCATACTCCCTATTTCTATCTGTCCCTCTCTCTATCCCCCATCTCTCTCTGTCCCTCTCCATACTCCCTATTTCTATCTGTCCCTCTCCCTATCCCCCATCTCTCTCTGTCCCTCTCCCTATCCCCCATCTCTTTATGTCCCTCTCCATACTCCCTATTTCTCTCTGTCCATCTCTCCCTATCCCACATCTCTATCTTGCCCTCTCTCTATCCCCCATCTCTCTCTGTCCCTCTCCGTATCCCCCTCCCTTCCCCCATCTCTCTCTGTCCCTCTCCCTATCCGCCATCTCTCTCTGTCCCTCTCCCAATCCCCCTCCCCTCCCCCATCTCTCTCTGTCCCTCTCCCCATCCTCCATCTCTCCTGTCTCTCTCCCTATCCCCCATCTCTCTCTGTCCCTCTCCCTATCCCCCTCCCCTCCCCCATCTTTCCTGTCCCTCTCCCTATCCCCCTCCCCCATCTTTATCTGTCCCTCTCCCTATCCCCCATCTCTCCTGTCCCTCTCCCTCTACCTATCCCCGATCTCTCCCTGTCCCTACCCCTATCCCCCATCTCTCTCTGTCCCTCTCCCTCTCCCTATCCCCCATCTCTCTCCTGTCCCTCTCCCTCTACCTATCCCCCATCTCTCTCTGTCCCTCTCCCCATCCCCCATCTCTCCTGTCCCTCTCCCTATCCCCTCCCTTCCCCCATCTCTATCTGTCCCTCTCCCTATCCCCCATCTCTCTCTGTCCCTCTCCCTCTCCCTCTCCCCATCTCTCCCCATCTCTCTCCTGTCCCTCTCCCTCTCCCTCTCCCTATCCCCCATCTCTCCCTCTCCCTCTCCATATCCCCAATCTCTCCCTGTCCCTACCCCTATCCCCCATCTCTCTCCTGTCCCTCTCCCTATCCCCAATCTCTCTCTGTCCCTCTCCCTCTCCCTCTCCCCCATCTCTCTCCTGTCCCTCTCCCTCTCCCTATCCCCCATCTCTCCCTGTCCCTACCCCTATCCCCCATCTCTATCTGCTCTCTCCCTATCCCCCATCTCTCTCTGTCCCTCTCCCTATCCCCCATCTCTATCTGTCCCTCTCTCTATCCCCCATCTCTCTCTCTGTCCCTCTCCCTCTCCCTATCCCCAATCTCTCCCTGTCCCTACCCCTATCCCCCATCTCTATCTGTCCTTCTCCCTATCCCCAATCTCTCTCTGTCCCTACCCCTATCCCCCATCTCTATCTGTCCCTCTCCCTATCCCCCATCTCTCTCTGTCCCTCTCCCTATCCCCAATCTCTCCCTGTCCCTACCCCTATTCCCCTTCTCCCTGTTTCACTCCCCCCTCCCCAGATGAGATTGAGATGCTGGAGCGTCTGTGGCTGTCTGGTATCTGTCACAATGATAAGATTGAGGTGATGAGCAGTAAGCTGGACATAGACAACATGGCAGGTGTCTTCTACATGTTGCTGGTGGCTATGGGGCTCAGTCTGCTGGTATTTGCCTGGGAGCACCTGGTCTACTGGAGGCTCAGACACTGCATGGCTACCAGCTCCGGGAGACTGGACTTCCTACTGGCCATCAGTAGGGTGAGTTTGTGTGGTGGGAAATGGCGTGTGTGTGTGGGGGGGTCAAGCGATAGAGGTATCTTATTTATGTGTGTCGGTGTGTTTGTGTGTGTTTGCCTGCGTGCGTGTGCATGTGTCCGTCAATTCCATTTCCACTCAGTCAATTCACAGGATTCATTGGAATTCAATTCCTCTCACACTCAGGATGTATGGTAACCTTGACGATGACCTTGATAGAAACAACATACTAATATATATTATGCATACATCTTGACTGATAACTGCTCGTCCCTCAGTCACATAGGGCATGTTTGATTTGATTCTATTAATACATGATTGAATGTTCATTACCATTCCCCGCTTGTTCGCGATTTCTCCCTCTCTACCAGGGCATGTACAGTTGTTGTAGCTTTGAGGATGAAACCACGCCGGGCGGGGCCAAATCCTCCATGGCTATGCTCCCCCACCATCATGGCACCATGGTAACAGTCCCGCCCCCGCCACACTTGGTCAGTGCGTCGTCAACCAACCCGGCCCTGACCATGGCGCAGCAGCAACAGTCACAGCCCGTCTACAAAACACAGATGCCTGGATCCCCTCCCACCGTGGTGCATTCTGGGACGGCGCTGGGGCCCTCCAACACTCCCATGCTGGGGGCGCCCCTGCCTTGCTCCACATTCCTCCCCCGGCCTGATCGCAGACTGGCCGTGGTGGACCGCTGGAGGCTGCCCAAGGCCGGGACCGCCACCAACCCCATGGCCGTCCGCGGGGCCGTCGCAGACATGGGGCCCTTCCCCCAGAAAGTGGCTCCAACCTGGGGCACGACAGCTGGAGGAGTGGGGGTTGGTGGTGGTGGTGGTGGTGGGGGGCTGGATGGATATAAACGCTACTATGGACCCATCGACCCTGAGGGTCTGGGGCCCTGTATGGACCAGCCTGCAGGGTCCCAGACCCCCAAAACAGCCCCCAGGAGCCACCCTCAACCCCCTCCCGCCACTGTGGCCTTCTACTCAGAGAAAGGTCCTGACCAGGGGGTGGGGAAGAGGGTGGTGGGAGGTGGTGGTGCTGGGTGTCAGGGGAAGGGAGGGGTCAAACCTTTGGGGACGCCTCGGCTGCCTCCTAAAAGCCAAGCCGTGGGCGTGACCCCAGTCCCTCTGCCCACTAACCCCCCGCTGCCACAACCCTCCCCCCCTCTCCCCTCATCCTTTTGGAGGAAGCGCCGGCCCAAGAAGCCCAAAGAGCCAGGCGGGCCTCTGTACGAGAACATCCTACCGCTGGGGCGCAGGGGAGGAGGAAGGGATGGAGCGAGGGATGGTGGAGGGAGGAGGGGACGCCCCCTCTCTCCTCCTCTCCCACTCTCAGTAACCGTGCCCATGTCCCCCACCTACACTCCCCCTTCCCCCTCCACCTCACTCCCCTACACCAGCTCAACTTCCTCCTCTTCCTCTAACACATCGTCCACCTCTTCCTCTACCTCCTCCTCTCGCTCCTCCTCTCCTTCCTCCTCCTCCTCCTTGACCTCTCAGAGCACGCGGGAAGGTTTGGATGCAGAGGACGATGATGAGGATGAGGAGCTGACCGAGGAGTCCAGTCTTCTCCTGGGGAGGGGGAGGGACAGACAGCGTTCAATTATCTCCTCTCGCTCCCTCAGTCATGGGCGCCAGCCACCACCTATACCACCCCGAAAACCACGCCCTGCCCGAGGGGAGAGAAACAGGGAGAGGGAGAGGGAGAGAGGAGGTAGCCAGTTGGCCCAGTTACAGGAGTGGTGGGCGGGCTGGGGTGATAGAGAGAGGGATCGCAGTGGAGGAGGAGATGACGAGAGGAAACGAGAGAAGAAGAGGAGGAAAGATAAAGAGAAGAAGAAAAAGAAGAAGAAGAGGAAAAAGAGGGAGGAGAGGGAACGAGAGCGAGACAAAGAGAGGAAGAGACGGAAGGTGAAAAAGAAGAGGAAGAAGAAGGCGCTGAAGACGAAGAAGAGGAAGAAATCGACTGGGCGTTCCGAGCAAGAAGAGGGGGAAGTGGAGGCAGATAGGGAGGGAGTGGGGGATGGAGGGAGAGAAGGAGGGAAGCAAGACTACTCTTCCTTTCCAAACCAGTATCGTAGTACGTTTGGGGAGAAAGGGAGAGAGTCAGCATGGGCAGGAGAGAGGGAGCGAGGAAGGAGGGAGGGAGAAGAGGAAGAGGGGGGTGATAGAGAGGAGGATAGCAGCAGGAGCAGGGAGAGGCGGCCCAAATCATCCCGTTCCCACTCCAGACATCGACCCCCCAGTAAGCTCTACCCCAAACTCCCCGCCTCAGTCAAGTTCTGGGTGAGTGGAGGAAATGGGGAAGGGGGGGACCCCAACTCTGGAACACACCCCTCCTCCCTGCCTCCCCTCATCCCACTCTCCAAGAGGCGGAGGAGTGAAGGGGTGGAGAGAAGGGAGGGAGGGAGAGAAGGAGAGAAGAGGCCTCTGTTGATGCACTATGAGAAAGGCAGGGCTAACACCCAGGAGAGGCTCTCCTTCCATGAGTGGGACTCTGAGGAGGATGATGAGGAAGATGTGGGGGAGGAGAGGCAGAGAGACAGAGCGAGGGAACGGGTGGAGGAGAGGGTGAGGAGGGCGGGTGGGAGAGGTGCTGTGTCAGAGTCAGAAAGAGACAGGGCGAGAGCAGAGGAGAGTTACTCTGATGAGGGCTCATCAGGGGAGTTTGGGCGATTTGAGAGGTACTGGGAGGGGAGGGAGGGGAGGGAGGGGAGTGGGGGGGCTGGAGGACCAGGGAATAGTGGGATAGGGGGGATAGGGGGAGGGAGCTGGTTTTTCGGCACATACCCCTCCAGAGAGAAAGGGGGCAGCATCAACAGCAGAGACGACTCTATACTAGGGCGAGTGGAGGGCTGGGGGGGGGTGGGGGGAGATTCTTGGGGTTCAGGGCCAGGAGTAGGGTGGGCATCAGGGGGAGGGAGTGGAGGACTGGGGTCCCAGTGGCCCCCTCCTCCAGCAAACCTCCCACCCCCCCGACGGTACTGGTCTGTGGACAAACTCCCAATGAAGGGAGAGAAGAAGTGGAAAAGGGGAGGAAGGGGGAAGGGCAAGGGACGCGCACGAGACAGGAACCAGGGGTCTGGGGTGTCAGGTTCATGTAGTCAGTACCCCCACCCCCATGTGCACCCGCACCCCCAAGGGCGGTCACACGGCCATGGGAAGAGAGGAAGCACGGCCCTGTCCCACAGCCAGGAGGAGCTGCTCCCCCACTGCCACAGCTTCAGCGGGGGCTCACGGCCCAAACCCCCTCCCAAACCAGACCAGGGCCAGGCCAAGTCAGGCAGCCAGGCCAGTCTCAGCACACAGCAGCCAGGAGTGTTAGTGGACCACCCCCCTCAGCCCTCCCTCTCGCCCCCTCAACCCCAACCTAGTGTCCCTTCCTCATCCTCCTCCCTGCCGGTGCCCATCCCTCCTCCTCCCTCCTCGTCCTCTGCCTCGGCCAGTGCTAAGCTCCTGTACCAGAGACTACGGTCAGTACCTCAGCCCGGACGCTTCTACTCCCCCCACCTGCCACTCAAGGCCAAGAGCCTATGCTCCCGACGAGGCTCCGCCCATTTCTCCAGCCTGGAGAGCGAGGTATGACAGGGGGAGACGAGAGAGGGAGACACGCGAGCCGACACCGGCGCCGCTGAAACCACCGACGCCATGGCAACTGTTACCAAAGGCGGTGCCATGGCAACGGGGGATGCCACGGCAACTGAGACTGCTGTTATGGCGACTACAAATGACCATCAGCTAGTGACCATCGCTACAGGAACAACTAGGGATGACTGTACCATGGCTGTCTCCGCTGTGGGTGAAAGCGGAACCATAGTAACCCGGTCCCTGGTGCGTGTTCTGGTGAGGGCCACGGTGAGGCGCCACACCAGGGTCACCCACATCTGCCTGGAGGGGTCCCATGACACCGAGAGTGTCGCCATGTCGTCTGGGGCGATAGCAGCTCCAGAACTCCTCCTCCGGTCGGAACTGAGCTTTGTGATGTCATCGTCAGTCCTCCTCTCTTCCCCCAGTCAGAACAATGGATAAGACAAGTCTCCAAACTGTGAGTAATGATGTCATGTTTACACACAAACACGCTCGTCTCCCTCCCTCTGGTTCTGACTGAACACACCTCGTTGGTAGTGGAGAGACCGGCCTGCTCCTGTAAGGATCCAACGCCTGTTTAACACTCCCACAGACTCTAGCTCTCCTGCCCCCATTGGCTGAGGGACATGTCACATCATCCCCTTTTGAATTGGATTGGTAGACTGCATCCTCACGTTGGAGAGACCCCCCCCTTCATCTCTCTCCCCTTTTGTAAGTTGGTTGATATAAAAGCAATGCAGTCGCCTCTCTCTTACACACGCTCTGTCTGGCTTCCCATCTCTCATTGGCCAGTGAGGACAGTGACATGACTTTGACCTCATGACGTCTTCAGGGCCATCTAGCACGACCGAAGCCCCCCGGAAGGGAAGGATACCAACCCCCATGATGTCATGTTTACTACAAACCCTTTTGTCCAATTAGATTTAACAGGAGACTTTCTCCGCCACCTCATTGGAGCCTGTCCTTTCTCCTCTGGTCCGATCAGAACTCAGAACAGAGACTCTTGTCATTCCGCTGACGAGCACGATGACATCACTGTGTTCCAGACACAAACGGAACATTCGGAAGAAAAAAAAGACACGTAGCGAGATCTTTCTTTCCCGTCTCTTTCTTTCTTTCTTCTCCTTCTTCTTTGTTAGTCTATCTATCTATGTGTTGTTCTGTTAGCATTTCAAGCAGCAGGGAGGTCGGCTGGGGCTGAACTTGGACATGAGAAGCCTTTAAAAAGCAGTGCCAAATTTCTACTCCACAGCTTTTAAGCCAAATTGGTTTCCAGTCATCTGTTTTCATGAGTATATCCCTATAGTATTTCACACGTGAGCAATACAACATTCTCTATTAGGAGAGAGGATGGAGGAAATGATTGGTTGCAATATCTACAGTTGGCACTAGATGGCTGCATAATATTCAAATAAGCTTGAGAGGACTGAGTGAGAAAGTCTCTGAGCTGAGTCCATTTGACATTACATTGAAGATGTAAAACATTCCGTTATTATGTGGAGGAATCAGGACAGCTTAGCTTTAGTCGTTAGGAGTCATTGAAACCCTGAGCAGTGTATTTGAAAATAGTGTTCATGGCCTTTCATTCCCTCCTGCTTGGAAGACCCACTCACCAGTGTGAAGGAGATGCATCTTATGAAGCACAATTGGTCATCGCATAAAGCCATAAGCCATCCACGTGCCGTCATTACAGCACACAATAGTTATTGTACCATGGTGAAGGACAATACTGTGCCAATACCTGACTACTGTCATTATTAGAAATGTAGTTTCACAGCAAGACGGATGTAGTAATACCACTATGAGGGGAATACTATGTGGGAGTGGAGTCTACTATGTGGGACATAGAGATTGTTCTGTCATTAAAAAAGTCATCAATAGCAATATTGCCCTCTTTAATGTGATGATAATACAATGGCAGACTGACAGTACTTGGAGTGCTGAGTTATGTGACAACCTGTAGGCCTGTTGGCTTGTTCCCCGGGGTGGACCTAGGCCAGGCACTGCTCAGATCCACTCATCTCTGCACAATACGGATCTGTGAAGAACTAGTAGTGTGTAAGTGCAGGTGATTTACAGATCAGGTCATCTGAACAGTACCATGCTCAGGCTACACCTTATGAACAACTCAACAGGTGTCAAACAGAGAATAAACAGACAGTGCATTAAAGTGCCAAAATACATTGTTAAACCAAAACTATAGTCCGTACCATGCCATGGTGCTTCTCTGTGTGGGTCATCTAAAAGAGCTGTGTCATGCAGCGTCATGCTCTCCATGGGTATGACGTATTCACCTCAGCTCTCTCACTCTGAGACCAGCCCACAGCCGAACCCCCAGCTTCTCCTAGTTGAATGTAGCTTTGATGTAGAACCTTTAGACTTTGTAACCTTTTTTGGGATGCTGTTGATCCTGGCTGGAATGGAGGGCTTGATGGGGCTTGATCCTGCTATGTCGTCGAGTTGGGTTTGTGCATGTCGTCACAGGTCAACAGGTTAGACGGTCCCCCCCCCCACCCCCCAAAACACCTTCCACTTCTGAACAAAGACAGGCTGTCATTTTATTTTTCTCTACTGCACATACTGCTTTGTCAAGGGGACATATTTTGGAAACAATTTAGCATAGTTATAGAGAGATGCTTTTGTCATCCCCATGATCCTTCTGCCCCCCTACACCTTGGAAAAGCCCAGAAATCATTGCATGTTTAGAAGATTGAAATCCCAGAGGCTTGCAGTGGAGGCGTTTGTGTAGTTGTACTCTAAAGCTAAAGCTTAGTACCCAGGGCGGCCATCTTTCCTTGAGGTAGCTAGCTCGTCCCAGCGCCCCAACAGTGGAAACCATGGAAACAGTACTACTATTTGGAATGAGGTTATTTTACACCAATCAGGAGTGCTGAAGCCTGTTGTGTCATCGAGCATCAAGGCGCTAATACGTAAGTCTGTGACTGCATGAACAGAAGTGACTTTTAAAACCTTGTAGCTACATTTTTTTGCTGAGAAAAAAATAATATATTAATATATACTATGTTTTTGAGAATGTACCATGTTATACTGTGATTTAACTTAGATATTTTATTGACTATTGTATTCAATTTGATCATTTACAAATTCTATCATTTATCTATACAGAAATATATATGTACAAATAAATATATACATATATATATATATACACTGCTCAAAAAAATAAAGGGAACACTACAATAACTACATCCTAGATCTGAATGAATGAAATATTTTTATTAAATACTTCTTTCTTTACATAGTTGAATGTGCTGACAACAAAATCACACAAAAATTATCAATGGAAATCAAATTTATCAACCCATGGAGGTCTGGATTTGGAGTCACACTCAAAATTAAAGTTGAAAACCACACTACAGGCTGATCCAACTTTGATGTAATGTCCTTAAAACAAGTCAAAATGAGGCTCAGTAGTGTGTGTGGCCTCCACGTGCCTGTATGACCTCCCTACAACGCCTGGGCATGCTCCTGATGAGGTGGCGGATGGTCTCCGGAGGGATCTCCTCTCAGACCTGGACTAAAGCATCCGCCAACTCCTGGACAGTCTGTGGTGCAACGTGGCGTTGGTGGATGGAGCGAGACATGATGTCCCAGATGTGTTCAATTGGATTCAGGTCTAGGGAACGGGCGGGCCAGTTCATAGCATCAATGCCTTCCTCTTGCAGGAACTGCTGACACACTCCAGCCACATGAGGTCTAGCATTGTCTTGCATTAGGAGGAACCCAGGGCCAACCGCACCAGCATATGGTCTCACAAGGGGTCTGAGGATCTCATCTCGGTACCTAATGGCAGTCAGGCTACCTCTGGTGAGCACATGGAGGGCTGTGCGCCCCCCCAAAGAAATGCCACCCAACACCATGACTGACCCACCGCCAAACCGGTCATGCTGGAGGATGTTGCCGGCAGCAGAACATTCTCCACAGCGTCTCCAGACTGTCACGTCTGTCACATGTGCTCAGTGTGAACCTGCTTTCATCTGTGAAGAGCACAGGGCGCCAGTGGCGAATTTGCCAATCTTGGTGTTCTCTGGCAAATGCCAAATGTCCTGCACGGTGTTGGGCTGTAAGCACAACCCCCACCTGTGGACGTCGGGCCCTCATACCACCCTCGTGGAGTCTGTTTCTGACTGATTTGAGCAGACACATGCACATTTGTGGCCTGCTGGAGGTCCTTTTGCAGGGCTCTGGAAGTGCTCCTCCTGCTCCTCCTTGCACAAAGGAGGAGGTAGCGGTCCTGCTGCTGAGTTGTTGCCCTCCTATGGCCTCCTCCACGTCTCCTGATGTACTGGCCTGTCTCCTGGTAGTGCCTCCATGCTCTGGACACTAAGCTGACAGACACAGCAAACCTTCTTGCCACAGCTCGCATTGATGTGCCATCCTGGATGAGTTGCACTACCTGAGCCACTTGTGTGGGGTGTAGACTCCGTCTCATGCTACCACTAGAGTGAAAGCACCGCCAGCATTCAAAAGTGACCAAAACATCAGCCAGGAAGCATAGGAACTGAGTGGTCACCACCTGTAGAACCACTCCTTTATTGGGGGTGTCTTGCTAATTGCCTATAATTTCCACCTGTTGTCTATTCCATTTGCACAACAGCATGTGGTATTTATTGTCAATCAGTGTTGCTCCCTAAGTGGACAGTTTGATTTCACAGAAGTGTGATTGACTTGGAGTTACATTGTGTTGTGTAAGTGTTCCCTTTATTTTTTTTGAGCAGTGTATATACATACAGGTATATATATATGAGTTAAGTTTGGTACACTTGGAGGAAGTGTTAGATGATTAGTTTTAAATGTTTTAGCTTTGTAGCAATTCTAGACACTGAAATCATTTTGAATTTGGATACCTCCTATATGACTGTGAAGACATTAGTGCCTGTGACAAAAAAATATGAGAAAAAAGTCTAATCTCTCTACCATCTACCTGTATCTAATATATCTATCAGTCGAATCTCTCTGCCATCTACCTGTATCTAATATATCTATCAGTCTAATCTCTCTACCATCTACCTAATATATCTATCAGTCTGTCACTCTGTTGTACTACCTAACATTGTATATTTTTATTCAATCTCTCTCTCTCTCTCTCTCTCTCTCTCTCTCTCTCTCTATCTCTCTCTCTCTCTCTCTCCCTCTCCCTCTCCCTCTCTCTCTCTCTCTCTCTCTCTCTCCATTATTTTAGCGGTTTGTTCCAGACTAGTCTTTTCATCTCTAAATCATATCTGTCATTTATTTAACTCTTCCATTTTCCTTTAGTTTAGTTTCTTTGATCATCTTTCTATTTCAATCTGTCTATCCCTCCGTCTGTCTCTCACTTAGCAAAAAAACCCAGAGACCAGTAGATACTGTGTTCTTGCTCCTTTCGACTGATTGTTGAAGATGATTAATTGATTGATTGAATTAATTGATTGATTAATGAATTAACAATGTTATTAACGATGTGATTGAAGTGTGTATCTGATGACCATGCCACTGTAGCAAGTCTGGGCTGTACCAAACTGCCGGGCAGCAACATAGACCTTAGTTGCTATGTTGCAGTGGTGTTGCCATGGCGTCTCCATGGCGTTGCCATGGCGTCCAGTACACCACCCCCATCTGGTGCTTGCTGGGTAATATAATGTAGCATAATGTCCTTCATGTTGCCCTCAAGCGCTGGTCTAGGATCTGCTCTCCCTCAACCAGTCCTAATTGGGGATTGAACAATTAAACCTGACCTTGGAACAGTGTTTGAAGGTTAACTTGGTGGTGTTGCACTGCATGTGTCTGCTCTCTATACTACTTACATCTTAAACTGGACTGAACTGGACTGATGACTGGCTGACTATTGAAATGTGACGTGCTATCAATCATTTTGTCAAGAAAAAATGTACATGTGAATGACTTAGACTTTTGTTCGGGCTATGTTTTTATTGTGAAATACAGTTTGCTGTGTCCTAGTGTTGTGGCTGTGAGAGGTGTGTGTGTGTCTGTGTGTGTGGGGTGGGGGGGGGGGTGCATGCTTACGTGTGTGTGTGTGCATACTGAAAACACATGGTTTGAACTGTGCTGTTCTGTATAGTGTGATATTGTACAGCATAGTGGATAACACCGGAATGGTGCTGTAAAGTGGCTGGTACCGATACTGCCTGGCTGGCACTCTACTCTCCGAGGAACATTATGTTTTCTAGTCAGAAATATCTGGAGGTCATTAGGAATGTGTGTGCATGTTTGTGTGTATACGACTGTGATTTTGTTTGAAAGTGTTGTGCTGCACAGTCATGTGTGTATGTACATTTGAGTATGTGTGTGTGTGTGTTATTGAATGTATGTGGGTGCATGTATAGATGTGTAGTCTATAGCCCCACTGCGGCATGATTCTGTATAATACCACGCACGCACACACAAACAGACACACGCCCCCCTTACACACATACACACACACAGTGCTCTGCATGCATATTTAATACACACACATACATCACTCAGCCAATGGATCTCATCGTTCCTCGTTCCTGGAGCTCCCACTGAGAAACACTCGCGTCAATAACTCCCCCATCACACACACACGCACACACACTCACGCGCTCTGAACGATTGAATCATCAAGGTTAACATCTTACTCTGCTTACTATACCTTATCAGTCTCATGTCTGTGCAGAGTAAGGTTGTGCTGTTCAATTATGTTGGATAGAAAAATAAATATATACATTTTAGATCGTTTTGGCTGCAGAACTTCTTTGCATAATTGTTTTGAGTTGTCTGTTTTGATTTGGCTTATCTCTCCTTACTCTGTGTGGGAGAAGATATGTGGTAGGTTATGTAATAAGATATGTGTTATGTGAAAAGATATGTGATAAGATATGTGATAAGATTTGTGATATGTAACAAGATATGTGATAAGATATGTGAAGGAGAACTGTGTTTCACTGGTCTGCCTTTCAGTGCTGCTCTGTTTACATTAGTTAAATGCTATTTTTGTTTCTTACAGTCTGACGTCCATGTCTTCAGTCCACTCTAAGATCAAATTAGACCACGAGTTCTGATCAGACATTGGTCCATGGTCATGACTCATCCTTACGTTTCAGTTTTCTGTCACCTTTGACCCGGGAAGTAAAATGCATGGCACTCCCGAGTTCAAACAGGGTCCTCATCGGCGTTTCGCCATGAAATCATTTCAAGGAAAAATAGGAGTGGTATGTGTTGCACTCACCAGGCCTAGTGACATAAGAGCTACATCTAAACATGATGCTATGTTAAGTCATTACACAGCTCATTCACTGTGGTCCATACAGGTATCATAGGACCACTACTTTCAGTCATTCACTCAAATGGATTTCAGTGTCACTGATCCACCTAACAGTGTTTTAGCCTGGTGACTGTCCTCCATCTGTTTCTGCGTTCCAAAATCTAGTGGCACTATATATAATAGTGTTGAGATATGTTTGCTAAAGCAGAAAGAGACTGGCAACCAGGCTATCATTGCTGTGCTCTTGGAACAGCACCTAGAAACCATCATGATTGTGTAGTGTACCTGTGTATACCTGTATACTTGTGGGTGGCTAAGGCGGGTTGCTAAGGTGGGTTACTAAGGTGGGTTGCTAAGGCAGGTTGCTAAGGCGGTTGGTAGTGTACAGTCCAGACTGGTCTGGTCCATACCCTGATCTAAATGAGTTAGTTTGTTTTGACGTGGTCTGTCTGGGGGTGGGGCTGGCGGGTCAGTGCTGCACTTACTTCCTGAGAATTGCTTCATAAAATATGATTCTCTTTAAATAACTGCAGGGTGTCTCTGTGTTTCTTAATAACAACCCCTCTCTGTGTCTTTGTCTTTAATGGTGTTTGTGTTGCTAACATATCTGTGATTTGGGAGTTTGTGCGTCTATGTGTATCCCTATGCGTCTGTGTATCTTTGTGTGTCTAGGTGTGTGTCGGTGTGTGTGTGTGTGTGCGTGTGGGCCTGGATTGTCCCCCAATCGACTACAGTATATATGAGAGGTTTTTTGACAGGCTCTGCTTTGATCAGGCCAGGACTGACCTCACATAATCCAGCTCTTCTTCCTCTCAGAAGGGCTAACAGCACACATCACACACCTTGGCTCAACACTCAACCCAACTAGAGCACACATCACACACCCTGCCTCAACTCTCAACCCAGCTACAGTCACACATCACACACCCTGCCTCAACTCTCAACCCAACTACAGTACACATCACACACCCTGCCTCAACTCACAACCCAACTACAGTCACACATCACACACCCTGCCTCAACTCTCAACCCAACTACAGTACACATCACACACCCTGCCTCAACTCTCAACCCAACTACAGTACACATCACACACCCTGCCTCAACTCTCAACCCAACTAGTCACACATCACACACCCTGCCTCAACTCTCAACCCAACTACAGTACACATCACACACCCTGCCTCAACTCTCAACCCAACTACAGTCACACATCACACACCCTGCCTCAACTCTCAACCCAACTACAGTCACACATCACACACCCTGCCTCAACTCTTAACCCAACTACAGTCACACATCACACACCCTGCCTCAACTCTCAACCCAACTACAGCACACATCACACGCCCTGCCTCAACTCTCAACCCAACTACAGTCACACATCACACACCCTGCCTCAACTCTTAACCCAACTACAGTCACACATCACACACCCTGCCTCAACTCTCAACCCAACTCCAGTACACATCACACACCCTGCCTCAACTCTCAACCCAACTACAGTCACACATCACACACCCTGCCTCAACTGTCAACCCAACTACAGTCACACATCACACACCCTGCCTCAACTCTCAACCCAACTACAGTACACATCACACACCCTGCCTCAACTCTCAACCCAACTACAGTCACACATCACACACCCTGCCTCAACTCTTAACCCAACTACAGTCACACATCACACACCCTGCCTCAACTCTCAACCCAACTACAGTACACATCACACACCCTGCCTCAACTCTCAACTCTCAACCCGACTACAGTACACATCACACACCCTACCTCAACTCTCAACCCAACTACAGTCACACATCACTCACCCTGACTCAACTCTCAACCCAACTACACTCAACAAAGCCCTACTGCTGTCATCCCCAATTGGACTCAACTGAGCCAAACATAACACTCGGACAAAATATTTGATTTCCTAATCACTTGCAATACATATAAAGCCTTATTTTAACCCTTTTCATAGCAGCTTATAGATGCTGTCATAGACCATTACAAAACTATCTATGGCTAAATTCCATTCCATTTCAGGAGGCGGATCCAAAAGTGGTGGTTATTCTTCAATTGGACTTTCAAGTCCCTCCCTGAATTAGCTGAGTCTAAATGGAGTCGACCCCAACCCTGGTTTAAGGCCTCCTCGTTATTCCTAGTACCACAGTGGGAATACCCTGCTCGTTGACGCATAGGAAGCGATCTCGTCCCCACACAACCTGACACAGAATATTATCTGACAACGGTGATGGGGTTTTAAAGGTGTGTTATTACAGGCATGCTCGTCCCCGTGAGCTTTCTATCTGCTAATTAGACCTGCTTTGTCTATTTGATTGGCTAATGGCTAATTGCATTCTGGTGCTTCTGTGTACATGCTGTAATGACTTCATGCTCTAATAAGATTTGCCAACAGGCAGGAAGAGGAGGAAGACGCCCATATACTGATCAAGAGTCCGTTTTCCACAAATTTGGTTGTGCATCAGCAGTTTTCTCTTGTTATGGTTTTTCTCTTGTTATGTCAGTCACTGATAGTCACTCAATTAGCCATGTCAGCTAACATTTTTTACATTAGTAAGTTAGTCTAGCCGGCTATCTAAACTTGTAGTAATCATGGTCGAATTACGGGGTCCCCAATTGACTTTGTAAGTCACTCTCACTCAGATAGCATATTAACATGGCATAAGGCAGAAGTGCAAGAAATTAGCTTAAAAACTGCAAACATTTCTCTGCACCCTATGGCAACAAAATGTTGCTTAGGCCCCAAAAATGCTGGGGCCTGTATGTGTGGTTATGGATATGCAGACCGGTGAGGATTTACATTTTTTACTTAACTAGGCAAGTCAGTTAAAAACAACTTCTTATTTACAATGACGGCCTACCCAGGCCAAACCCAGACGACGCTGGGCCAATTTTGCACAGCCCTATAGGACTCCCAATCACGGCCGGATGTGATGCAGCCTGAATTCGAACCAGGTACTTCAGTGATGCCTCTTGCACTGAGATGCAGTGTCTTAGACCACTGCGCCACTCAGGAGCGGACCCTCATAATGAGATCAGATATTTTTGCGGCCCCCCACCCCTATCAAAGTTGTCCATCCCTGGTGTAGCTGATCCTAGATCTGTACCAAAGGGCAATTTGTACCCATTCCCTGAACTAGGAGTTTGAGTTTGAGCTTGACATACCCAACCCCAACTTACCACTACCACCTACCCTCTACCCCAGTGTTTCCCAAACTAGGTCCTCTGGACCCCAAGGTGGGCACATTTTGTTTTTTGCACTAACACAGCTGATTCAAATGATAAAAACTTGATGATTAGTTGATTATTTGAATCAGCTGTGTAGTGCTAGGGCAAACACTAAACGTGCCCCCTTTGGGGTCCTAGGGACCCAGTTTGGGGAACTCTGCTCTACCATGTTGACACCTGTGTAGATCCCTGAGGATTGGATAGGTGTAAAGGCTTCAGTTAGGCTGGGGCCTAGAACCGAATGATTGTGCTCCCATACTCCCTTAAAAGACATCCGCTTAAAAAAGAAGAAAAAAGTAGCAATAGTTCTGTTTGTTCATTTTGAGACGCCGTAGCCAGTCAGAATTAATCTAAGACAAATCAAGAAATCTGTCATTAATTTGGATGTTTTTGCTGAGGATTGACTGATTTTCGTGTCGTAATGATCGATTGTCATTTGTCTTTGCTTATTTCAGCTGTTCTTGCCATAATATGGACGTCAGCTTTTACCAAATAGGGCTATCTTTAATATACCACCCCTACCTTGTCACAACACAACTGATTGGCTCAAACTCATTAAGAAGAAATACCACAAATGAACTTTTAACAAGATACACCTGTTAATTGAAATGCATTCCAGGTGACTAACTCATGAAGCTGGTTGATAGATTGCCAATAGTGTGCAAAGCTGTCATCAAGGCAAAGGGTAGCTACTTTAAATAATCTCAACTATACAATACATTTGAATTTGTTTAAAAACTTCTTATGGATAGGGGGCAGCATTTTCACGTTTGGATGAAAAGTGTGCCGTGAAGTTTGTAGATTTTCAACTCAGCCCCTATTGAATATACAGTGGGATATGGGCAATCTTGTACTTACTGAGGCTTCCACTAGATGTCAACAGTCTTTAGAACGTTGTTTCAGGCTTCTACTGTGAAGGGGGGCCGAATGAGAGGGGATTGAGTCAGAGGTCTGCTAGCAGTCTCGGTCTCGTGACGTGCGGTCATGAGAAAGTTACCTCTCGTTCCATTGCTTTTCTACAGACAAATGAATTCTACGGTTGGGACATTATTGAACATGTATGATAAAAACATCCTGAAGATTGATTCTACACATCGTTTGATTTGTTTCTACGACCAGTAATATAACTTTTTTGAATTTTCGTCCGACATTTCCGATGGACTTGCCCGCGCCTCGTGAGTTTTGATTTGTTTACTAAACGCCCTAACAAAAGGTAGGAATTTGGACATGAATTATGGACTTTATGGAACAAATCAAACATTTATTGTAGAACTGGTATTCCTGGGAGTGCATTCTGATGAAGATCATCAAAGGTAAGTGAATATTTATAATGCTATTTCTGACTTATGTTGACTCCAACATGGCGGATATATTCTTGGGTTGTGTATGTTGTCTGAGCGCCGTAGTTTTTTAAAAATCTGACACATCGGTTGCATTAAGGAGAAGTATATCTTTAAATCTGTGAATAACACTTGTATCTTTTATTCATGTTTATTATGAGTATTTCTGTGATTTGATGTGGCTTTGTGCAAATTCACGGGATGTTTTGGAGGTGAAGCCAAATGTAAACTGAGGTTTTTGGATATAAATTGATCGAACAAAACATACATGTATTGTGTAACATGTTGTCCTGCAAGTGTCATCTGATGAAGAATATCAAAGGTTTGTGATTCATTTTATCAATGTTTCTGCTTTTTGTGACTCCTCTCTTTGCTTGGAAAATCGCTGTATGCTTTCTGTGACTAGTTGCTGACCTAACATAATGAATTGTTCTGCTTTCGCCAAAAAGCTTTTTTGAAATCGGACACCTTGGTTGGATTAACGAGAATTTTATCTTTAAAATGGTGCCTAATACGTGTATGTTTGAGAAAATTGAATTATGAGATTTCTGTTGATTGAATTTGGCCCCCTGCAATTTCATTGGCTGTTAGCGAGCAGAACCCCAGTCCTAGACAGGTTAACACTTTTTTGCTTACTACATTATTCCATATGTGTTATTTCATAGTTTTGATGTCTTCACTATTATTCTACAATGTAGGAAATAGTAAAACATAAAGAAAAACCCTTGAATGTGTAGGTGTGTCCAAACTTTTGACTGGTACTGTATCTACAAATTCTTCCGAACTGTTTCGGCTGGGAAGCATGTGGTGGCCTAAAGGCAAGCAAAATGAATCAGAATGATCAGAAGGGAAGTTTGAGGTATTATCATGCTACTAACACATTTCCAATCCTGTCAGACCTCCACTGATGCCTGGAGGTTAAGGGTGGATGTGTGTTGGTACCTTCCCAGGACCCTGAGCTGAATGTCATTAAGACTTCTCACACCAGTTGTTAGAGCTCTATCCCTCCCTTCCTCTCTTTCCCACTTCTCTCCATCTCTCTATTTCCACTTCTCTAACGTTCACTCTCTTCCCCTTTCTCACACTCTCTCAGTCTTCAGTCACACACACACACACACACACACACACACACACACACACACACACACACACACACACACACACACACACACACACACACAATAACTCACATCCCTGCTGTGGCGGAGTGGATTGATCATGTACTGATCAGAGAGCAGCACCAGGGAGGATTTGAAACACCTGCCTGTGGTGAAGAGCTTAACAGCCCTCCCCTCTATACCCCCCTCTTTCCCTCTCTCCTCCTTACCTCCCTCCTTCCCTCTCTCCTCAATACCTCCCTCTTTCCCTCTCTCATCCTTACCTCCCTCCTTCCCTCTCTCCTCTATACCTCCCTCCTTCCCTCTCTCCTCTATACCTCCCTCCTTCCCTCTCTCCTCTATACCTCCCTCTTCCCCTCTCTCCTCTATACCTCCCTCTTTCCCTCTCTCCTCCTTACCTCCCTCCTTCCCTCTCTCCTCTATACCTCCCTCTTTCCCTCTCTCCTCCTTACCTCCCCCCTTCCCTCTCTCCTCTATACCTCCCTCCTTCCCTCTCTCCTCTATACCTCCCTCCTTCCCTCTCTCCTCTATACCTCCCTCTTTCCCTCTCTCCTCTATACCTCCCTCTTTCCCTCTCTCCTCTATACCTCCCTCTTTCCCTCTCTCCTCCTTACCTCCCTCCTTCCCTCTCTCCTCTATACCTCCCTCCTTCCCTCTCTCATCTATATCTCCCTCCTTCCCTCTCTCCTCTATACCTCCCTCCTTCCCTCTCTCCTCTATACCTCCCTCCTTCCCTCTCTCCTCTATACCTCACTCCTTCCCTCTCTCCTCTATATCTCCATCCTTCCATCTTTCCTCTATACCTCCCTCCTTCCCTCTCTCCTCTATACCTCCCTCCTTCTCTCTATCCTCTATACCTCCCTCCTTCTCTCTCTCCTCTATACCTCCCTCCTTCCATCTCTCCTCTATACCTCCCTCCTTCCATCTCTCCTCTATACCTCCCTCCTTCCATCTCTCCTCTATACCTCTCTCCTCTATACCTCCCTCCTTCCCTCTCTATACCTCTCTCCTTCCCTCTCTCCTCTATACCTCTCTCCTTTTCTTTCTCTCGTTTTCTCACACGTGGGTGAAGGAGGAGTATGCTGCTGTCTCTCTTTCATTGACACACAGGAAGCACTGCAGGGTTCTAGAACCTCTCGGCTTGATCTCTGAACCCCCCTAAAACACCTCGGGATCCTTTCTCCATTGAATCTTTGTCTCCTTTTCAGCCACTCAGCCAATCCCTCGCTGCTCCGTCCTCACATCAGCCACATCGGTGCTGATCACACCTTAAAACACCACACACACTCTCTCTCTCTGTGTGTGTGTGTGTGTGTGTGTGTGTGTGTGTGTGTGTGTGTGTGTGTGTGTGTGTGTGTGTGTGTGTGTGTGTGTGTGTGTGTGTGTGTGTGTGTGTGTGTGTGTGTGTGTGTGTGTGTGTGTGTGTGTGTGTGTGTGTGTGTGTGTGAAATGCAGTGTGTTAGCGCAATGAAGATTAGCATATCTTGCAACTTCCTCCTGTCATCTACAATGGATGATCATCTGCCAAAGTTTCATCTCACTAGCATGGATATATTTTTGCCTCTCTCTCTCTCTCCCTCACCCTCTCTCTCTCTCTCTCCCTCTCTCTGTATCTCTCTCTCTCTCTCTCTCCCTCTCTCTGTATCTCTCTGTATCTCTCTCTCTCTCCCTCTCTCTGTATCTCTCTGTATCTCTCTCTGTCTCTCTCTGTATCTCTCTCTCCCTCTCTCTGTATCTCTCTGTATCTCTGTATCTCTCTCTCTCTCTCTCTCTCTCTGTATCTCTCTCTCTCTGTGTATCTCTCTCTCTCTCTCTGTATCTCTCCCTCTCTGTATCTCTGTGTATCTCACCCACTATCTATCTATCTCTCTCTTTCACTCTCTGCATCCCTCCCCCTCTCTCTGTCTCTATCTCTCTCTTCTTACTCTCTCTCATGCACAAAGGGCTCTGTTCGTTAAAACCCAAATAGAAACACAGCAACAGGAAGCTCATACAAGCAAACAGACCAGATTGGTTTTGAACTGGCAAATGTCATTAGATCAGATGCAGGGAAAACACTGCTTATCCTACGATTCCACAAATAATATTTTTGCAACTCAATTTGACCTGATTTCATTGGAGGATGCTAGAAATAATGCAGGGCTAGACTCAGTATGTGTTGCCCATTAGTTGGTAAAGAATGTGTGTAATTGGTGAAGTGCAGATTGCTCCCAAAAAGGGAGGATCATTTTCTGTTCCATTAAGCTGTGGTCAGGAATAATAGGATAGCCAGAGGGAGAGGGAGATGGAGAGAGAGAGATCCATTTTCAACATTATATTATAACATATCAATTGTCAAGATGATGATGATGATGACAACTCACAACCATTATTCATTATAAATTATCTTCCAAATCGGTCTTTCTATTTCCAGCCTTTTTATTTGACACCTATTTCATTCCATCTGATGTTTACTTGCCTCTGCTTTACGGTGTTGTCTTTCTGTTCTGTATCAAGTAGTGGTTCTATATCTGTGTGTTTGTCATACTGCACTGTGTGTCTGTCTCCCAGGTTTATGACCATAATGCATCACTGCCTGGTCTCTCTTTTATGGCCTGGGACTCACAACTGTAACGCATGCTCAGATAGCCATCTGGATACATGCACACACACTCACGGGCGTTTTCACACACACACTCTCTTTCTTATACACTCCCTGTGAGATACTCACCAGTGAACCACATCAGATATTACAAGGCATACTGCAGACTACAGAATCACACATTATTGCCCTTTTTATGTGCGTTGTTTTTCGAAATAGTTACCAGTGAGTTTTTTTTTTTTTTTTTTTTTTTTTTTTGGGTTAACTGCCTGTTCAGGGGCAGAACGACAGATTTGTACCTTGTCAGCTCGGGGGTTTGAACTCGCAACCTTCCGGTTACTAGTCCAACGCTCTAACCACTAGGCTACCCTGCCGCCCGTTTAGATCTGAGGTTCATTTTTTAGATACCAGTGAGTATAAACTCTGAGGTCCATGTTGAGTTACCAGCGAGTATAAACTCAGGTCCATGTTGAGTTACCAGTGAGTATAAACTCAGGTTCATGTTGAGTTACCAGTGAATATAAACTCTGAGGTCCATGTTGAGTTACCAGTGAGTATAAACTCAGGTCCATGTTGAGTTACCAGTGAGTATAAACTCTGAGGTCCATGTTGAGTTACCAGTGAGTATAAACTCAGGTCCATGTTGAGTTTCCAGTGAGTATAAACTCAGGTCCATGTTGAGTTACCAGTGAGTATAAACTCAGGTCCATGTTGAGTTTCCAGTGAGTATAAACTCAGGTCCATGTTGAGTTACCAGTGAGTATAAACTCAGGTCCATGTTGAGTTACCAGTGAGTATAAACTCAGGTTCATGTTGAGTTACCAGTGAGTATAAACTCAGGTCCATGTTGAGTTACCAGTGAGTATAAACTCAGGTCCATGTTGAGTTACCAGTGAGTATAAACTCTGAGGTCCATGTTGAGTTACCAGTGAGTATAAACTCTGAGGTCCATGTTGAGTTACCAGTGAATATAAACTCAGGTCCATGTTGGGTTACCAGTGAGTATAAACTCTGAGGTCCATGTTGAGTTACCAGTGAGTATAAACTTAGGTCCATGTTGAGTTACCAGTGAGTGTAAACTCTGATGTTCTTATTGAGTTACCAGTGAGTATAAACTCAGGTCCATGTTGAGTTACCAGTGAGTATAAACTCAGGTCCATGTTAATTTCCAGTGAGTATAAACTCAGGTCCATGTTGAGTTACCAGTGAGTATAAACTCAGGTCCATGTTGAGTTACCAGTGAGTATAAACTCAGGTTCATGTTGAGTTACCAGTGAGTATAAACTCAGGTCCATGTTGAGTTACCAGTGAGTATAAACTCAGGTCCATGTTGAGTTACCAGTGAGTGTAAACTCTGATGTTCTTATTGAGTTACCAGTGAGTATAAACTCAGGTCCATGTTGAGTTACCAGTGAGTATAAAGTCAGGTCCATGTTGAGTTACCAGTGAGTATAAACTCAGGTCCATGTTGAGTTACCAGTGAGTATAAACTCAGGTCCATGTTGAGTTACCAGTGAGTATAAACTCTGAGGTCCATGTTGAGTTACCAGTGAGTATAAACTCTGAGGTCCATGTTGAGTTACCAGTGAGTATAAACTCAGGTCCATGTTGAGTTACCAGTGAGTATAAACTCCGAGGTCCATGTTGAGTTACCAGTGAGTATAATCTCTGAGGTCCATGTTGAGTTACCAGTGAGTATAAACTCAGGTCCATGTTGAGTTACCAGTGAGTATAAACTCTGAGGTCCATGTTGAGTTACCAGTGAGTATAAACTCAGGTCCATGTTGAGTTACCAGTGAGTATAAACTCAGGTCCATGTTGAGTTACCATTGAATATAAACTCTGAGGTCCATGTTGAGTTACCAGTGAGTATAATCTCTGAGGTCCATGTTGAGTTACCAGTGAGTATAATCTCTGAGGTCCATGTTGAGTTACCAGTGAGTATAAACTCCGAGGTCCATGTTGAGTTACCAGTGTGTATAAACTCAGGTCCATGTTGAGTTACCAGTGAGTATAAACTGCCATGTTGAGTTACCAGTGAGTATAAACTCAGGTCCATGTTGAGTTACCAGTGAGTATAAACTCTGAGGTCCATGTTGAGTTATCAGTGAGTATAAACTCAGGTCCATGTTGAGTTACCAGTGAGTATAAACTCTGAGGTCCATGTTGAGTTACCAGTGAGTATAAACTCAGGTCCATGTTGAGTTACCAGTGAGTATAAACTCAGGTCCATGTTGAGGTACCAGTGAATATAAACTCAGGTCCATGTTGAGTTACCAGTGAGTATAATCTCTGAGGTCCATGTTGAGTTTCCAGTGAGTATAAACTCTGAGGTCCATGTTTAGTTACCAGTGAGTATAAACTCTGGTCCATGTTTAGTTACCAGTGAGTATAAACTCAGGTCCATGTTGAGTTACCAGTGAGTATAAACTCTGAGGTCCATGTTGAGTTACCAGTGAGTATAAACTCAGGTCCATGTTTAGTTACCAGTGAGTATAAACTCAGGTCCATGTTGAGTTACCAGTGAGTATAAACTCTGAGGTCCATGTTGAGTTACCAGTGAGTATAAACTCAGGTCCATGTTGAGTTACCAGTGAGTATAAACTCAGGTCCATGTTGAGTTACCAGTGAGTATAAACTCTGAGGTCCATGTTGAGTTACCAGTGAGTATAAACTCTGAGGTCCATGTTGAGTTACCAGTGAATATAAACTCAGGTCCATGTTGGGTTACCAGTGAGTATAAACTCTGAGGTCCATGTTGAGTTACCAGTGAGTATAAACTTAGGTCCATGTTGAGTTACCAGTGAGTGTAAACTCTGATGTTCTTATTGAGTTACCAGTGAGTATAAACTCAGGTCCATGTTGAGTTACCAGTGAGTATAAAGTCAGGTCCATGTTGAGTTACCAGTGAGTATAAACTCAGGTCCATGTTGAGTTACCAGTGAGTATAAACTCAGGTCCATGTTGAGTTACCAGTGAGTATAAACTCTGAGGTCCATGTTGAGTTACCAGTGAGTATAAACTCTGAGGTCCATGTTGAGTTACCAGTGAGTATAAACTCAGGTCCATGTTGAGTTACCAGTGAGTATAAACTCTGAGGTCCATGTTGAGTTACCAGTGAGTATAATCTCTGAGGTCCATGTTGAGTTACCAGTGAGTATAAACTCAGGTCCATGTTGAGTTACCAGTGAGTATAAACTCTGAGGTCCATGTTGAGTTACCAGTGAGTATAAACTCTGAGGTCCATGTTGAGTTACCAGTGAATATAAACTCAGGTCCATGTTGAGTTACCAGTGAATATAAACTCAGGTCCATGTTGAGTTACCAGTGAGTATAAACTCAGGTTCATGTTGAGTTACCAGTGAATATAAACTCTGAGGTCCATGTTGAGTTACCAGTGAGTATAAACTCAGGTCCATGTTGAGTTACCAGTGAGTATAAACTCAGGTCCATGTTGAGTTACCAGTGAGTATAAACTCTGAGGTTCATGTTGAGTTTCCAGTGACTATAAACTCAGGTCCATGTTGAGTTACCAGTGAGTATAAACTCTGAGGTCCATGTTGAGTTACCAGTGAGTATAAACTCAGGTCCATGTTGAGTTTCCAGTGAGTATAAACTCAGGTCCATGTTGAGTTACCAGTGAGTATAAACTCAGGTCCATGTTGAGTTTCCAGTGAGTATAAACTCAGGTCCATGTTGAGTTACCAGTGAGTATAAACTCAGGTCCATGTTGAGTTACCAGTGAGTATAAACTCAGGTTCATGTTGAGTTACCAGTGAGTATAAACTCTGAGGTCCATGTTGAGTTACCAGTGAGTATAAACTCAGGTCCATGTTGAGTTTCCAGTGAGTATAAACTCAGGTCCATGTTGAGTTACCAGTGAGTATAAACTCAGGTCCATGTTGAGTTACCAGTGAGTATAAACTCAGGTCCATGTTGAGTTACCAGTGAATATAAACTCAGGTCCATGTTGGGTTACCAGTGAGTATAAACTCTGAGGTCCATGTTGAGTTACCAGTGAGTATAAACTTAGGTACATGTTGAGTTACCAGTGAGTGTAAACTCTGATGTTCTTATTGAGTTACCAGTGAGTATAAACTCAGGTCCATGTTGAGTTACCAGTGAGTATAAACTCAGGTCCATGTTGAGTTACCAGTGAGTATAAACTCAGGTCCATGTTGAGTTACCAGTGAGTATAAACTCTGAGGTCCATGTTGAGTTACCAGTGAGTATAAACTCTGAGGTCCATGTTGAGTTACCAGTGAATATAAACTCAGGTCCATGTTGGGTTACCAGTGAGTATAAACTCTGAGGTCCATGTTGAGTTACCAGTGAGTATAAACTTAGGTCCATGTTGAGTTACCAGTGAGTGTAAACTCTGATGTTCTTATTGAGTTACCAGTGAGTATAAACTCAGGTCCATGTTGAGTTACCAGTGAGTATAAACTCAGGTCCATGTTAATTTCCAGTGAGTATAAACTCAGGTCCATGTTGAGTTACCAGTGAGTATAAACTCAGGTCCATGTTGAGTTACCAGTGAGTATAAACTCAGGTTCATGTTGAGTTACCAGTGAGTATAAACTCAGGTCCATGTTGAGTTACCAGTGAGTATAAACTCAGGTCCATGTTGAGTTACCAGTGAGTGTAAACTCTGATGTTCTTATTGAGTTACCAGTGAGTATAAACTCAGGTCCATGTTGAGTTACCAGTGAGTATAAAGTCAGGTCCATGTTGAGTTACCAGTGAGTATAAACTCAGGTCCATGTTGAGTTACCAGTGAGTATAAACTCAGGTCCATGTTGAGTTACCAGTGAGTATAAACTCTGAGGTCCATGTTGAGTTACCAGTGAGTATAAACTCTGAGGTCCATGTTGAGTTACCAGTGAGTATAAACTCAGGTCCATGTTGAGTTACCAGTGAGTATAAACTCCGAGGTCCATGTTGAGTTACCAGTGAGTATAATCTCTGAGGTCCATGTTGAGTTACCAGTGAGTATAAACTCAGGTCCATGTTGAGTTACCAGTGAGTATAAACTCTGAGGTCCATGTTGAGTTACCAGTGAGTATAAACTCAGGTCCATGTTGAGTTACCAGTGAGTATAAACTCAGGTCCATGTTGAGTTACCATTGAATATAAACTCTGAGGTCCATGTTGAGTTACCAGTGAGTATAATCTCTGAGGTCCATGTTGAGTTACCAGTGAGTATAATCTCTGAGGTCCATGTTGAGTTACCAGTGAGTATAAACTCCGAGGTCCATGTTGAGTTACCAGTGTGTATAAACTCAGGTCCATGTTGAGTTACCAGTGAGTATAAACTGCCATGTTGAGTTACCAGTGAGTATAAACTCAGGTCCATGTTGAGTTACCAGTGAGTATAAACTCTGAGGTCCATGTTGAGTTATCAGTGAGTATAAACTCAGGTCCATGTTGAGTTACCAGTGAGTATAAACTCTGAGGTCCATGTTGAGTTACCAGTGAGTATAAACTCAGGTCCATGTTGAGTTACCAGTGAGTATAAACTCAGGTCCATGTTGAGGTACCAGTGAATATAAACTCAGGTCCATGTTGAGTTACCAGTGAGTATAATCTCTGAGGTCCATGTTGAGTTTCCAGTGAGTATAAACTCTGAGGTCCATGTTTAGTTACCAGTGAGTATAAACTCTGGTCCATGTTTAGTTACCAGTGAGTATAAACTCAGGTCCATGTTGAGTTACCAGTGAGTATAAACTCTGAGGTCCATGTTGAGTTACCAGTGAGTATAAACTCAGGTCCATGTTTAGTTACCAGTGAGTATAAACTCAGGTCCATGTTGAGTTACCAGTGAGTATAAACTCTGAGGTCCATGTTGAGTTACCAGTGAGTATAAACTCAGGTCCATGTTGAGTTACCAGTGAGTATAAACTCAGGTCCATGTTGAGTTACCAGTGAGTATAAACTCTGAGGTCCATGTTGAGTTACCAGTGAGTATAAACTCTGAGGTCCATGTTGAGTTACCAGTGAATATAAACTCAGGTCCATGTTGGGTTACCAGTGAGTATAAACTCTGAGGTCCATGTTGAGTTACCAGTGAGTATAAACTTAGGTCCATGTTGAGTTACCAGTGAGTGTAAACTCTGATGTTCTTATTGAGTTACCAGTGAGTATAAACTCAGGTCCATGTTGAGTTACCAGTGAGTATAAAGTCAGGTCCATGTTGAGTTACCAGTGAGTATAAACTCAGGTCCATGTTGAGTTACCAGTGAGTATAAACTCAGGTCCATGTTGAGTTACCAGTGAGTATAAACTCTGAGGTCCATGTTGAGTTACCAGTGAGTATAAACTCTGAGGTCCATGTTGAGTTACCAGTGAGTATAAACTCAGGTCCATGTTGAGTTACCAGTGAGTATAAACTCTGAGGTCCATGTTGAGTTACCAGTGAGTATAATCTCTGAGGTCCATGTTGAGTTACCAGTGAGTATAAACTCAGGTCCATGTTGAGTTACCAGTGAGTATAAACTCTGAGGTCCATGTTGAGTTACCAGTGAGTATAAACTCTGAGGTCCATGTTGAGTTACCAGTGAATATAAACTCAGGTCCATGTTGAGTTACCAGTGAATATAAACTCAGGTCCATGTTGAGTTACCAGTGAGTATAAACTCAGGTTCATGTTGAGTTACCAGTGAATATAAACTCTGAGGTCCATGTTGAGTTACCAGTGAGTATAAACTCAGGTCCATGTTGAGTTACCAGTGAGTATAAACTCAGGTCCATGTTGAGTTACCAGTGAGTATAAACTCTGAGGTTCATGTTGAGTTTCCAGTGACTATAAACTCAGGTCCATGTTGAGTTACCAGTGAGTATAAACTCTGAGGTCCATGTTGAGTTACCAGTGAGTATAAACTCAGGTCCATGTTGAGTTTCCAGTGAGTATAAACTCAGGTCCATGTTGAGTTACCAGTGAGTATAAACTCAGGTCCATGTTGAGTTTCCAGTGAGTATAAACTCAGGTCCATGTTGAGTTACCAGTGAGTATAAACTCAGGTCCATGTTGAGTTACCAGTGAGTATAAACTCAGGTTCATGTTGAGTTACCAGTGAGTATAAACTCAGGTCCATGTTGAGTTACCAGTGAGTATAAACTCAGGTCCATGTTGAGTTACCAGTGAGTATAAACTCTGAGGTCCATGTTGAGTTACCAGTGAGTATAAACTCTGAGGTCCATGTTGAGTTACCAGTGAATATAAACTCAGGTCCATGTTGGGTTACCAGTGAGTATAAACTCTGAGGTCCATGTTGAGTTACCAGTGAGTATAAACTTAGGTACATGTTGAGTTACCAGTGAGTGTAAACTCTGATGTTCTTATTGAGTTACCAGTGAGTATAAACTCAGGTCCATGTTGAGTTACCAGTGAGTATAAACTCAGGTCCATGTTGAGTTTCCAGTGAGTATAAACTCAGGTCCATGTTGAGTTACCAGTGAGTATAAACTCAGGTCCATGTTGAGTTACCAGTGAGTATAAACTCAGGTTCATGTTGAGTTACCAGTGAGTATAAACTCAGGTCCATGTTGAGTTACCAGTGAGTATAAACTCAGGTCCATGTTGAGTTACCAGTGAGTGTAAACTCTGATGTTCTTATTGAGTTACCAGTGAGTATAAACTCAGGTCCATGTTGAGTTACCAGTGAGTATAAAGTCAGGTCCATGTTGAGTTACCAGTGAGTATAAACTCAGGTCCATGTTGAGTTACCAGTGAGTATAAACTCAGGTCCATGTTGAGTTACCAGTGAGTATAAACTCTGAGGTCCATGTTGAGTTACCAGTGAGTATAAACTCTGAGGTCCATGTTGAGTTACCAGTGAGTATAAACTCAGGTCCATGTTGAGTTACCAGTGAGTATAAACTCCGAGGTCCATGTTGAGTTACCAGTGAGTATAATCTCTGAGGTCCATGTTGAGTTACCAGTGAGTATAAACTCAGGTCCATGTTGAGTTACCAGTGAGTATAAACTCTGAGGTCCATGTTGAGTTACCAGTGAGTATAAACTCAGGTCCATGTTGAGTTACCAGTGAGTATAAACTCAGGTCCATGTTGAGTTACCATTGAATATAAACTCTGAGGTCCATGTTGAGTTACCAGTGAGTATAATCTCTGAGGTCCATGTTGAGTTACCAGTGAGTATAATCTCTGAGGTCCATGTTGAGTTACCAGTGAGTATAAACTCCGAGGTCCATGTTGAGTTACCAGTGTGTATAAACTCAGGTCCATGTTGAGTTACCAGTGAGTATAAACTGCCATGTTGAGTTACCAGTGAGTATAAACTCAGGTCCATGTTGAGTTACCAGTGAGTATAAACTCTGAGGTCCATGTTGAGTTATCAGTGAGTATAAACTCAGGTCCATGTTGAGTTACCAGTGAGTATAAACTCTGAGGTCCATGTTGAGTTACCAGTGAGTATAAACTCAGGTCCATGTTGAGTTACCAGTGAGTATAAACTCAGGTCCATGTT
Organism: Oncorhynchus mykiss; assembly: GCF_057628025.1. Classification (NCBI taxonomy): domain Eukaryota; kingdom Metazoa; phylum Chordata; class Actinopteri; order Salmoniformes; family Salmonidae; genus Oncorhynchus; species Oncorhynchus mykiss. The sequence continues at coordinate 21,972,267 of NC_143024.1, forward strand.
GAGGTGCCAGTGAATATAAACTCAGGTCCATGTTGAGTTACCAGTGAGTATAATCTCTGAGGTCCATGTTGAGTTTCCAGTGAGTATAAACTCTGAGGTCCATGTTTAGTTACCAGTGAGTATAAACTCTGGTCCATGTTTAGTTACCAGTGAGTATAAACTCAGGTCCATGTTGAGTTACCAGTGAGTATAAACTCTGAGGTCCATGTTGAGTTACCAGTGAGTATAAACTCAGGTCCATGTTTAGTTACCAGTGAGTATAAACTCAGGTCCATGTTGAGTTACCAGTGAGTATAAACTCTGAGGTCCATGTTGAGTTACCAGTGAGTATAAACTCAGGTCCATGTTGAGTTACCAGTGAGTATAAACTCAGGTCCATGTTGAGTTACCAGTGAGTATAAACTCTGAGGTCCATGTTGAGTTACCAGTGAGTATAAACTCTGAGGTCCATGTTGAGTTACCAGTGAATATAAACTCAGGTCCATGTTGGGTTACCAGTGAGTATAAACTCTGAGGTCCATGTTGAGTTACCAGTGAGTATAAACTTAGGTCCATGTTGAGTTACCAGTGAGTGTAAACTCTGATGTTCTTATTGAGTTACCAGTGAGTATAAACTCAGGTCCATGTTGAGTTACCAGTGAGTATAAAGTCAGGTCCATGTTGAGTTACCAGTGAGTATAAACTCAGGTCCATGTTGAGTTACCAGTGAGTATAAACTCAGGTCCATGTTGAGTTACCAGTGAGTATAAACTCTGAGGTCCATGTTGAGTTACCAGTGAGTATAAACTCTGAGGTCCATGTTGAGTTACCAGTGAGTATAAACTCAGGTCCATGTTGAGTTACCAGTGAGTATAAACTCTGAGGTCCATGTTGAGTTACCAGTGAGTATAATCTCTGAGGTCCATGTTGAGTTACCAGTGAGTATAAACTCAGGTCCATGTTGAGTTACCAGTGAGTATAAACTCAGGTCCATGTTGAGTTACCAGTGAGTATAAACTCAGGTCCATGTTGAGTTACCAGTGAGTATAAACTCTGAGGTCCATGTTGAGTTACCAGTGAGTATAAACTCTGAGGTCCATGTTGAGTTACCAGTGAATATAAACTCAGGTCCATGTTGGGTTACCAGTGAGTATAAACTCTGAGGTCCATGTTGAGTTACCAGTGAGTATAAACTTAGGTACATGTTGAGTTACCAGTGAGTGTAAACTCTGATGTTCTTATTGAGTTACCAGTGAGTATAAACTCAGGTCCATGTTGAGTTACCAGTGAGTATAAACTCAGGTCCATGTTGAGTTTCCAGTGAGTATAAACTCAGGTCCATGTTGAGTTACCAGTGAGTATAAACTCAGGTCCATGTTGAGTTACCAGTGAGTATAAACTCAGGTTCATGTTGAGTTACCAGTGAGTATAAACTCAGGTCCATGTTGAGTTACCAGTGAGTATAAACTCAGGTCCATGTTGAGTTACCAGTGAGTGTAAACTCTGATGTTCTTATTGAGTTACCAGTGAGTATAAACTCAGGTCCATGTTGAGTTACCAGTGAGTATAAAGTCAGGTCCATGTTGAGTTACCAGTGAGTATAAACTCAGGTCCATGTTGAGTTACCAGTGAGTATAAACTCAGGTCCATGTTGAGTTACCAGTGAGTATAAACTCTGAGGTCCATGTTGAGTTACCAGTGAGTATAAACTCTGAGGTCCATGTTGAGTTACCAGTGAGTATAAACTCAGGTCCATGTTGAGTTACCAGTGAGTATAAACTCCGAGGTCCATGTTGAGTTACCAGTGAGTATAATCTCTGAGGTCCATGTTGAGTTACCAGTGAGTATAAACTCAGGTCCATGTTGAGTTACCAGTGAGTATAAACTCTGAGGTCCATGTTGAGTTACCAGTGAGTATAAACTCAGGTCCATGTTGAGTTACCAGTGAGTATAAACTCAGGTCCATGTTGAGTTACCATTGAATATAAACTCTGAGGTCCATGTTGAGTTACCAGTGAGTATAATCTCTGAGGTCCATGTTGAGTTACCAGTGAGTATAATCTCTGAGGTCCATGTTGAGTTACCAGTGAGTATAAACTCCGAGGTCCATGTTGAGTTACCAGTGTGTATAAACTCAGGTCCATGTTGAGTTACCAGTGAGTATAAACTGCCATGTTGAGTTACCAGTGAGTATAAACTCAGGTCCATGTTGAGTTACCAGTGAGTATAAACTCTGAGGTCCATGTTGAGTTATCAGTGAGTATAAACTCAGGTCCATGTTGAGTTACCAGTGAGTATAAACTCTGAGGTCCATGTTGAGTTACCAGTGAGTATAAACTCAGGTCCATGTTGAGTTACCAGTGAGTATAAACTCAGGTCCATGTTGAGGTGCCAGTGAATATAAACTCAGGTCCATGTTGAGTTACCAGTGAGTATAATCTCTGAGGTCCATGTTGAGTTTCCAGTGAGTATAAACTCTGAGGTCCATGTTTAGTTACCAGTGAGTATAAACTCTGGTCCATGTTTAGTTACCAGTGAGTATAAACTCAGGTCCATGTTGAGTTACCAGTGAGTATAAACTCTGAGGTCCATGTTGAGTTACCAGTGAGTATAAACTCAGGTCCATGTTTAGTTACCAGTGAGTATAAACTCAGGTCCATGTTGAGTTACCAGTGAGTATAAACTCTGAGGTCCATGTTGAGTTACCAGTGAGTATAAACTCAGGTCCATGTTGAGTTACCAGTGAGTATAAACTCAGGTCCATGTTGAGTTACCAGTGAGTATAAACTCTGAGGTCCATGTTGAGTTACCAGTGAGTATAAACTCTGAGGTCCATGTTGAGTTACCAGTGAATATAAACTCAGGTCCATGTTGGGTTACCAGTGAGTATAAACTCTGAGGTCCATGTTGAGTTACCAGTGAGTATAAACTTAGGTCCATGTTGAGTTACCAGTGAGTGTAAACTCTGATGTTCTTATTGAGTTACCAGTGAGTATAAACTCAGGTCCATGTTGAGTTACCAGTGAGTATAAAGTCAGGTCCATGTTGAGTTACCAGTGAGTATAAACTCAGGTCCATGTTGAGTTACCAGTGAGTATAAACTCAGGTCCATGTTGAGTTACCAGTGAGTATAAACTCTGAGGTCCATGTTGAGTTACCAGTGAGTATAAACTCTGAGGTCCATGTTGAGTTACCAGTGAGTATAAACTCAGGTCCATGTTGAGTTACCAGTGAGTATAAACTCTGAGGTCCATGTTGAGTTACCAGTGAGTATAATCTCTGAGGTCCATGTTGAGTTACCAGTGAGTATAAACTCAGGTCCATGTTGAGTTACCAGTGAGTATAAACTCTGAGGTCCATGTTGAGTTACCAGTGAGTATAAACTCAGGTCCATGTTGAGTTACCAGTGAGTATAAACTCTGAGGTCCATGTTGAGTTACCAGTGAGTATAAACTCTGAGGTCCATGTTGAGTTACCAGTGAATATAAACTCAGGTCCATGTTGGGTTACCAGTGAGTATAAACTCTGAGGTCCATGTTGAGTTACCAGTGAGTATAAACTTAGGTCCATGTTGAGTTACCAGTGAGTGTAAACTCTGATGTTCTTATTGAGTTACCAGTGAGTATAAACTCAGGTCCATGTTGAGTTACCAGTGAGTATAAAGTCAGGTCCATGTTGAGTTACCAGTGAGTATAAACTCTGAGGTCCATGTTGAGTTACCAGTGAGTATAAACTCAGGTCCATGTTGAGTTACCAGTGAGTATAAACTCAGGTCCATGTTGAGTTACCAGTGAGTATAAACTCTGAGGTCCATGTTGAGTTACCAGTGAGTATAAACTCAGGTCCATGTTGAGTTACCAGTGAGTATAAACTCAGGTCCATGTTGAGTTACCATTGAATATAAACTCTGAGGTCCATGTTGAGTTACCAGTGAGTATAATCTCTGAGGTCCATGTTGAGTTACCAGTGAGTATAATCTCTGAGGTCCATGTTGAGTTACCAGTGAGTATAAACTCCGAGGTCCATGTTGAGTTACCAGTGTGTATAAACTCAGGTCCATGTTGAGTTACCAGTGAGTATAAACTGCCATGTTGAGTTACCAGTGAGTATAAACTCAGGTCCATGTTGAGTTACCAGTGAGTATAAACTCTGAGGTCCATGTTGAGTTATCAGTGAGTATAAACTCAGGTCCATGTTGAGTTACCAGTGAGTATAAACTCTGAGGTCCATGTTGAGTTACCAGTGAGTATAAACTCAGGTCCATGTTGAGTTACCAGTGAGTATAAACTCAGGTCCATGTTGAGTTACCAGTGAGTATAAACTCTGAGGTCCATGTTGAGTTACCAGTGAGTATAAACTCAGGTCCATGTTGAGTTACCAGTGAGTATAAACTCAGGTCCATGTTGAGGTACCAGTGAATATAAACTCAGGTCCATGTTGAGTTACCAGTGAGTATAATCTCTGAGGTCCATGTTGAGTTTCCAGTGAGTATAAACTCAGGTCCATGTTTAGTTACCAGTGAGTATAAACTCTGGTCCATGTTTAGTTACCAGTGAGTATAAACTCAGGTCCATGTTGAGTTACCAGTGAGTATAAATTTTGAGGTCCATGTTGAGTTACCAATGAGTATAAACTCAGGTCCATGTTGAGTTACCAGTGAGTATAAACTCAGGTCCATGTTGAGTTACCAGTGAGTATGAACTCAGGTCCATGTTGAGTTACCAGTGAGTATAAACTCAGGTTCATGTTGAGTTACCAGTGAGTTTAAACTCAGGTCCATGTTGAGTTACCAGTGAGTATAAACTCAGGTCCATGTTGAGTTACCAGTGAGTATAAACTCTGAGGTCCATGTTGAGTTACCAGTGAGTATAAACTCAGGTCCATGTTGAGTTACCAGTGAGTATAAACTCAGGTCCATGTTGAGTTACCAGTGAGTATAAACTCAGGTCCATGTTGAGTTACCAGTGAGTATAAACTCAGGTCCATGTTGAGGTACCAGTGAATATAAACTCAGGTCCATGTTGAGTTACCAGTGAGTATAATCTCTGAGGTCCATGTTGAGTTTCCAGTGAGTATAAACTCAGGTCCATGTTTAGTTACCAGTGAGTATAAACTCAGGTCCATGTTGAGTTACCAGTGAGTATAAACTCAGGTCCATGTTGAGTTACCATTGAATATAAACTCTGAGGTCCATGTTGAGTTACCAGTGAGTATAAACTCTGAGGTCCATGTTGAGTTACCAGTGAGTATAAACTCAGGTCCATGTTGAGTTACCAGTGAGTATAATCTCTGAGGTCCATGTTGAGTTACCAGTGAGTATAAACTCAGGTCCATGTTGAGTTACCAGTGAGTATAAACTCAGGTCCATGTTGAGTTACCATTGAATATAAACTCTGAGGTCCATGTTGAGTTACCAGTGAGTATAATCTCTGAGGTCCATGTTGAGTTACCAGTGAGTATAATCTCTGAGATCCATGTTGAGTTACCAGTGAGTATAAACTCCGAGGTCCATGTTGAGTTACCAGTGTGTATAAACTCAGGTCCATGTTGAGTTACCAGTGAGTATAAACTGCCATGTTGAGTTACCAGTGAGTATAAACTCAGGTCCATGTTGAGTTACCAGTGAGTATAAACTCTGAGGTCCATGTTGAGTTATCAGTGAGTATAAACTCTGAGGTCCATGTTGAGTTACCAGTGAGTATAATCTCTGAGGTCCATGTTGAGTTACCAGTGAGTATAAACTCAGGTCCATGTTGAGTTACCAGTGAGTATAAACTCAGGTCCATGTTGAGTTACCAGTGAGTATAAACTCAGGTCCATGTTGAGTTACCAGTGAGTATAAACTCAGGTCCATGTTGAGTTACCATTGAATATAAACTCTGAGGTCCATGTTGAGTTACCAGTGAGTATAATCTCTGAGGTCCATGTTGAGTTACCAGTGAGTATAATCTCTGAGGTCCATGTTGAGTTACCAGTGAGTATAAACTCCGAGGTCCATGTTGAGTTACCAGTGTGTATAAACTCAGGTCCATGTTGAGTTACCAGTGAGTATAAACTGCCATGTTGAGTTACCAGTGAGTATAAACTCAGGTCCATGTTGAGTTACCAGTGAGTATAAACTCTGAGGTCCATGTTGAGTTATCAGTGAGTATAAACTCAGGTCCATGTTGAGTTACCAGTGAGTATAAACTCTGAGGTCCATGTTGAGTTACCAGTGAGTATAAACTCAGGTCCATGTTGAGTTACCAGTGAGTATAAACTCAGGTCCATGTTGAGTTACCAGTGAGTATAAACTCTGAGGTCCATGTTGAGTTACCAGTGAGTATAAACTCAGGTCCATGTTGAGTTACCAGTGAGTATAAACTCAGGTCCATGTTGAGGTACCAGTGAATATAAACTCAGGTCCATGTTGAGTTACCAGTGAGTATAATCTCTGAGGTCCATGTTGAGTTTCCAGTGAGTATAAACTCAGGTCCATGTTTAGTTACCAGTGAGTATAAACTCTGGTCCATGTTTAGTTACCAGTGAGTATAAACTCAGGTCCATGTTGAGTTACCAGTGAGTATAAATTTTGAGGTCCATGTTGAGTTACCAATGAGTATAAACTCAGGTCCATGTTGAGTTACCAGTGAGTATAAACTCAGGTCCATGTTGAGTTACCAGTGAGTATAATCTCTGAGGTCCATGTTGAGTTTCCAGTGAGTATAAACTCAGGTCCATGTTTAGTTACCAGTGAGTATAAACTCAGGTCCATGTTGAGTTACCAGTGAGTATAAACTCAGGTCCATGTTGAGTTACCATTGAATATAAACTCTGAGGTCCATGTTGAGTTACCAGTGAGTATAAACTCTGAGGTCCATGTTGAGTTACCAGTGAGTATAAACTCAGGTCCATGTTGAGTTACCAGTGAGTATAATCTCTGAGGTCCATGTTGAGTTACCAGTGAGTATAAACTCAGGTCCATGTTGAGTTACCAGTGAGTATAAACTCAGGTCCATGTTGAGTTACCATTGAATATAAACTCTGAGGTCCATGTTGAGTTACCAGTGAGTATAATCTCTGAGGTCCATGTTGAGTTACCAGTGAGTATAATCTCTGAGGTCCATGTTGAGTTACCAGTGAGTATAAACTCCGAGGTCCATGTTGAGTTACCAGTGTGTATAAACTCAGGTCCATGTTGAGTTACCAGTGAGTATAAACTGCCATGTTGAGTTACCAGTGAGTATAAACTCAGGTCCATGTTGAGTTACCAGTGAGTATAAACTCTGAGGTCCATGTTGAGTTATCAGTGAGTATAAACTCTGAGGTCCATGTTGAGTTACCAGTGAGTATAATCTCTGAGGTCCATGTTGAGTTACCAGTGAGTATAAACTCAGGTCCATGTTGAGTTACCAGTGAGTATAAACTCAGGTCCATGTTGAGTTACCAGTGAGTATAAACTCAGGTCCATGTTGAGTTACCAGTGAGTATAAACTCAGGTCCATGTTGAGTTACCATTGAATATAAACTCTGAGGTCCATGTTGAGTTACCAGTGAGTATAAACTCTGAGGTCCATGTTGAGTTACCAGTGAGTATAAACTCAGGTCCATGTTGAGTTACCAGTGAGTATAATCTCTGAGGTCCATGTTGAGTTACCAGTGAGTATAAACTCAGGTCCATGTTGAGTTACCAGTGAGTATAAACTCAGGTCCATGTTGAGTTACCATTGAATATAAACTCTGAGGTCCATGTTGAGTTACCAGTGAGTATAATCTCTGAGGTCCATGTTGAGTTACCAGTGAGTATAATCTCTGAGGTCCATGTTGAGTTACCAGTGAGTATAAACTCCGAGGTCCATGTTGAGTTACCAGTGTGTATAAACTCAGGTCCATGTTGAGTTACCAGTGAGTATAAACTGCCATGTTGAGTTACCAGTGAGTATAAACTCAGGTCCATGTTGAGTTACCAGTGAGTATAAACTCTGAGGTCCATGTTGAGTTATCAGTGAGTATAAACTCTGAGGTCCATGTTGAGTTACCAGTGAGTATAATCTCTGAGGTCCATGTTGAGTTACCAGTGAGTATAAACTCAGGTCCATGTTGAGTTACCAGTGAGTATAAACTCAGGTCCATGTTGAGTTACCAGTGAGTATAAACTCAGGTCCATGTTGAGTTACCAGTGAGTATAAACTCAGGTCCATGTTGAGTTACCATTGAATATAAACTCTGAGGTCCATGTTGAGTTACCAGTGAGTATAATCTCTGAGGTCCATGTTGAGTTACCAGTGAGTATAATCTCTGAGGTCCATGTTGAGTTACCAGTGAGTATAAACTCCGAGGTCCATGTTGAGTTACCAGTGTGTATAAACTCAGGTCCATGTTGAGTTACCAGTGAGTATAAACTGCCATGTTGAGTTACCAGTGAGTATAAACTCAGGTCCATGTTGAGTTACCAGTGAGTATAAACTCTGAGGTCCATGTTGAGTTATCAGTGAGTATAAACTCAGGTCCATGTTGAGTTACCAGTGAGTATAAACTCTGAGGTCCATGTTGAGTTACCAGTGAGTATAAACTCAGGTCCATGTTGAGTTACCAGTGAGTATAAACTCAGGTCCATGTTGAGTTACCAGTGAGTATAAACTCTGAGGTCCATGTTGAGTTACCAGTGAGTATAAACTCAGGTCCATGTTGAGTTACCAGTGAGTATAAACTCAGGTCCATGTTGAGGTACCAGTGAATATAAACTCAGGTCCATGTTGAGTTACCAGTGAGTATAATCTCTGAGGTCCATGTTGAGTTTCCAGTGAGTATAAACTCAGGTCCATGTTTAGTTACCAGTGAGTATAAACTCTGGTCCATGTTTAGTTACCAGTGAGTATAAACTCAGGTCCATGTTGAGTTACCAGTGAGTATAAATTTTGAGGTCCATGTTGAGTTACCAATGAGTATAAACTCAGGTCCATGTTGAGTTACCAGTGAGTATAAACTCAGGTCCATGTTGAGTTACCAGTGAGTATGAACTCAGGTCCATGTTGAGTTACCAGTGAGTATAAACTCAGGTTCATGTTGAGTTACCAGTGAGTTTAAACTCAGGTCCATGTTGAGTTACCAGTGAGTATAAACTCAGGTCCATGTTGAGTTACCAGTGAGTATAAACTCTGAGGTCCATGTTGAGTTACCAGTGAGTATAAACTCAGGTCCATGTTGAGTTACCAGTGAGTATAAACTCAGGTCCATGTTGAGTTACCAGTGAGTATAAACTCAGGTCCATGTTGAGTTACCAGTGAGTATAAACTCAGGTCCATGTTGAGGTACCAGTGAATATAAACTCAGGTCCATGTTGAGTTACCAGTGAGTATAATCTCTGAGGTCCATGTTGAGTTTCCAGTGAGTATAAACTCAGGTCCATGTTTAGTTACCAGTGAGTATAAACTCAGGTCCATGTTGAGTTACCAGTGAGTATAAACTCAGGTCCATGTTGAGTTACCATTGAATATAAACTCAGGTCCATGTTGAGTTACCAGTGAGTATAATCTCTGAGGTCCATGTTGAGTTACCAGTGAGTATAATCCCTGAGGTCCATGTTGAGTTACCAGTGAGTTTAAACTCAGGTCCATGTTGAGTTACCAGTGAGTATAAACTCTGAGGTCCATGTTGAGTTACCAGTGAATATAAACTCAGGTCCATGTTGGGTTACCAGTGAGTATAAACTCAGGTCCATGTTGAGTTACCAGTGAGTATAAACTCAGGTCCATGTTGAGTTACCAGTGAGTATAAACTCTGAGGTCCATGTTGAGTTACCAGTGAGTATAATCTCTGAGGTCCATGTTGAGTTACCAGTGAGTATAAACTCAGGTCCATGTTGAGTTACCAGTGAGTATAAACTCTGAGGTCCATGTTGAGTTACCAGTGAGTATAAACTCAGGTCCATGTTGAGTTACCAGTGAGTATAAACTGCCATGTTGAGTTACCAGTGAGTATAAACTCAGGTCCATGTTGAGTTACCAGTGAGTATAAACTCTGAGGTCCATGTTGAGTTATCAGTGAGTATAAACTCAGGTCCATGTTGAGTTACCAGTGAGTATAAACTCTGAGGTCCATGTTGAGTTACCAGTGAGTATAAACTCAGGTCCATGTTGAGTTACCAGTGAGTATAAACTCAGGTCCATGTTGAGTTACCAGTGAGTATAAACTCTGAGGTCCATGTTGAGTTACCAGTGAGTATAAACTCAGGTCCATGTTGAGTTACCAGTGAATATAAACTCAGGTCCATGTTGAGTTACCAGTGAGTATAAATTTTGAGGTCCATGTTGAGTTACCAATGAGTATAAACTCAGGTCCATGTTGAGTTACCAGTGAGTATAAACTCAGGTCCATGTTGAGTTACCAGTGAGTATGAACTCAGGTCCATGTTGAGTTACCAGTGAGTATAAACTCAGGTTCATGTTGAGTTACCAGTGAGTTTAAACTCAGGTCCATGTTGAGTTACCAGTGAGTATAAACTCAGGTCCATGTTGAGTTACCAGTGAGTATAAACTCTGAGGTCCATGTTGAGTTACCAGTGAGTATAAACTCAGGTCCATGTTGAGTTACCAGTGAGTATAAACTCTGGTCCATGTTTAGTTACCAGTGAGTATAAACTCAGGTCCATGTTGAGTTACCAGTGAGTATAATCTCTGAGGTCCATGTTGAGTTACCAGTGAATATAAACTCAGGTCCATGTTGGGTTACCAGTGAGTATAAACTCCGAGGTCCATGTTGAGTTACCAGTGAGTATAAACTCAGGTCCATGTTGAGTTACCAGTGAGTATAAACTCTGAGGTCCATGTTGAGTTACCAGTGAGTATAATCTCTGAGGTCCATGTTGAGTTACCAGTGAGTATAAACTCAGGTCCATGTTGAGTTACCAGTGAGTATAAACTCTGATGTCCATGTTGAGTTACCAGTGAGTATAAACTCAGGTCCATGTTGAGTTACCAGTGAGTATAAACTGCCATGTTGAGTTACCAGTGAGTATAAACTCAGGTCCATGTTGAGTTACCAGTGAGTATAAACTCTGAGGTCCATGTTGAGTTATCAGTGAGTATAAACTCAGGTCCATGTTGAGTTACCAGTGAGTATAAACTCTGAGGTCCATGTTGAGTTACCAGTGAGTATAAACTCAGGTCCATGTTGAGTTACCAGTGAGTATAAACTCAGGTCCATGTTGAGTTACCAGTGAGTATAAACTCTGAGGTCCATGTTGAGTTACCAGTGAGTATAAACTCAGGTCCATGTTGAGTTACCAGTGAGAATAAACTCAGGTCCATGTTGAGGTACCAGTGAATATAAACTCAGGTCCATGTTGAGTTACCAGTGAGTATAATCTCTGAGGTCCATGTTGAGTTCCCAGTGAGTATAAACTCAGGTCCATGTTTAGTTACCAGTGAGTATAAACTCTGGTCCATGTTTAGTTACCAGTGAGTATAAACTCAGGTCCATGTTGAGTTACCAGTGAGTATAAATTTTGAGGTCCATGTTGAGTTACCAATGAGTATAAACTCAGGTCCATGTTGAGTTACCAGTGAGTATAAACTCAGGTCCATGTTGAGTTACCAGTGAGTATGAACTCAGGTCCATGTTGAGTTACCAGTGAGTATAAACTCAGGTTCATGTTGAGTTACCAGTGAGTTTAAACTCAGGTCCATGTTGAGTTACCAGTGAGTATAAACTCAGGTCCATGTTGAGTTACCAGTGAGTATAAACTCTGAGGTCCATGTTGAGTTACCAGTGAGTATAAACTCAGGTCCATGTTGAGTTACCAGTGAGTATAAACTCAGGTCCATGTTGAGGTACCAGTGAATATAAACTCAGGTCCATGTTGAGTTACCAGTGAGTATAATCTCTGAGGTCCATGTTGAGTTTCCAGTGAGTATAAACTCAGGTCCATGTTTAGTTACCAGTGAGTATAAACTCTGGTCCATGTTTAGTTACCAGTGAGTATAAACTCAGGTCCATGTTGAGTTACCAGTGAGTATAAATTTTGAGGTCCATGTTGAGTTACCAGTGAATATAAACTCAGGTCCATGTTGGGTTACCAGTGAGTATAAACTCTGAGGTCCATGTTGAGTTACCAGTGAGTATAAACTTAGGTCCATGTTGAGTTACCAGTGAGTGTAAACTCTGATGTTCTTATTGAGTTACCAGTGAGTATAAACTCAGGTCCATGTTGAGTTACCAGTGAGTATAAAGTCAGGTCCATGTTGAGTTACCAGTGAGTATAAACTCAGGTCCATGTTGAGTTACCAGTGAGTATAAACTCAGGTCCATGTTGAGTTACCAGTGAGTATAAACTCAGGTCCATGTTGAGTTACCAGTGAGTATAAACTCAGGTCCATGTTGAGTTACCAGTGAGTATAAAGTCAGGTCCATGTTGAGTTACCAGTGAGTATAAACTCAGGTCCATGTTGAGTTACCAGTGAGTATAAACTCAGGTCCATGTTGACTTACCGGTGAGTATAATCTCTGAGGTCCATGTTGAGTTACCAGTGAGTATAAACTCAGGTCCATGTTGAGTTACCAGTGAGTATAAACTCTGAGGTCCATGTTGAGTTACCAGTGAGTATAAACTCAGGTCCATGTTGAGTTACCAGTGAGTATAAACTCAGGTCCATGTTGAGTTACCATTGAATATAAACTCTGAGGTCCATGTTGAGTTACCAGTGAGTATAATCTCTGAGGTCCATGTTGAGTTACCAGTGAGTATAATCTCTGAGGTCCATGTTGAGTTACCAGTGAGTTTAAACTCAGGTCCATGTTGAGTTACCAGTGAGTATAAACTCTGAGGTCCATGTTGAGTTACCAGTGAGTATAAACTCTGAGGTCCACGTTGAGTTACCAGTGAGTATAAACTCTGAGGTCCATGTTGAGTTACCAGTGAATATAAACTCAGGTCCATGTTGGGTTACCAGTGAGTATAAACTCTGAGGTCCATGTTGAGTTACCAGTGAGTATAAACTCAGGTCCATGTTGAGTTACCAGTGAGTATAAAGTCAGGTCCATGTTGAGTTACCAGTGAGTATAAACTCAGGTCCATGTTGAGTTACCAGTGAGTATAAACTCAGGTCCATGTTGAGTTACCAGTGAGTATAAACTCTGAGGTCCATGTTGAGTTACCAGTGAGTATAATCTCTGAGGTCCATGTTGAGTTACCAGTGAGTATAAACTCAGGTCCATGTTGAGTTACCAGTGAATATAAACTCAGGTCCATGTTGGGTTACCAGTGAGTATAAACTCTGAGGTCCATGTTGAGTTACCAGTGAGTATAAACTTAGGTCCATGTTGAGTTACCAGTGAGTGTAAACTCTGATGTTCTTATTGAGTTACCAGTGAGTATAAACTCAGGTCCATGTTGAGTTACCAGTGAGTATAAAGTCAGGTCCATGTTGAGTTACCAGTGAGTATAAACTCAGGTCCATGTTGAGTTACCAGTGAGTATAAACTCAGGTCCATGTTGAGTTACCAGTGAGTATAAACTCTGAGGTCCATGTTGAGTTACCAGTGAGTATAAACTCAGGTCCATGTTGAGTTACCAGTGAGTATAAACTCAGGTCCATGTTGAGTTACCAGTGAGTATAAAGTCAGGTCCATGTTGAGTTACCAGTGAGTATAAACTCAGGTCCATGTTGAGTTACCAGTGAGTATAAACTCAGGTCCATGTTGAGTTACCAGTGAGTATAAACTCTGAGGTCCATGTTGAGTTACCAGTGAGTATAATCTCTGAGGTCCATGTTGAGTTACCAGTGAGTATAAACTCAGGTCCATGTTGAGTTACCAGTGAGTATAAACTCTGAGGTCCATGTTGAGTTACCAGTGAGTATAAACTCAGGTCCATGTTGAGTTACCAGTGAGTATAAACTCAGGTCCATGTTGAGTTACCATTGAATATAAACTCTGAGGTCCATGTTGAGTTACCAGTGAGTATAATCTCTGAGGTCCATGTTGAGTTACCAGTGAGTATAATCTCTGAGGTCCATGTTGAGTTACCAGTGAGTATAAACTCCGAGGTCCATGTTGAGTTACCAGTGTGTATAAACTCAGGTCCATGTTGAGTTACCAGTGAGTATAAACTGCCATGTTGAGTTACCAGTGAGTATAAACTCAGGTCCATGTTGAGTTACCAGTGAGTATAAACTCTGAGGTCCATGTTGAGTTATCAGTGAGTATAAACTCAGGTCCATGTTGAGTTACCAGTGAGTATAAACTCTGAGTTCCATGTTGAGTTACCAGTGAGTATAAACTCAGGTCCATGTTGAGTTACCAGTGAGTATAAACTCAGGTCCATGTTGAGTTACCAGTGAGTATAAACTCAGGTCCATGTTGAGGTACCAGTAAATATAAACTCAGGTCCATGTTTAGTTACCAGTGAGTATAATCTCTGAGGTCCATGTTGAGTTTCCAGTGAGTATAAACTCAGGTCCATGTTTAGTTACCAGTGAGTATAAACTCTGGTCCATGTTTAGTTACCAGTGAGTATAAACTCAGGTCCATGTTGAGTTACCAGTGAGTATAAATTTTGAGGTCCATGTTGAGTTACCAATGAGTATAAACTCAGGTCCATGTTGAGTTACCAGTGAGTATAAACTCAGGTCCATGTTGAGTTATCAGTGAGTATAAACTCAGGTCCATGTTGAGTTACCAGTGAGTATAATCTCAGGTCCATGTTGAGTTACCAGTGAGTATAAACTCTGAGGTCCATGTTGAGTTACCAGTGAGTATAAACTCTGAGGTCCATGTTGAGTTACCAGTGAGTATAAACTCTGAGGTCCATGTTGAGTTACCAGTGAGTATAAACTCAGGTTCATGTTGAGTTACCAGTGAGTATAAACTCAGGTTCATGTTGAGTTACCAGTGAGTATAAACTCAGGTCCATGTTTAGTTACCAGTGAGTATAAACTCAGGTCCATGTTGAGTTACCAGTGAGTATAAACTCTGAGGTCCATGTTGAGTTACCAGTGAGTATAAATTCTGAGGTCCATGTTGAGTTACCAGTGAATATAAACTCAGGTCCATGTTGGGTTACCAGTGACTATAAACTCTGAGGTCCATGTTGAGTTACCAGTGAGTATAAACTCTGATGTTCTTATTGAGTTACCAGTGAGTATAAACTCAGGTCCATGTTGAGTTACCAGTGAGTATAAAGTCAGGTCCATGTTGAGTTACCAGTGAGTATAAACTCAGGTCCATGTTGAGTTACCAGTGAGTATAAACTCAGGTCCATGTTGAGTTACCAGTGAGTATAAAGTCAGGTCCATGTTGAGTTACCAGTGAGTATAAACTCAGGTCCATGTTGAGTTACCAGTGAGTATAAACTCAGGTCCATGTTGAGTTACCAGTGAGTATAAACTCTGAGGTCCATGTTGAGTTACCAGTGAGTATAATCTCTGAGGTCCATGTTGAGTTACCAGTGAGTAAAAACTCAGGTCCATGTTGAGTTACCAGTGAGTATAAACTCTGAGGTCCATGTTGAGTTACCAGTGAGTATAAACTCAGGTCCATGTTGAGTTACCAGTGAGTATAAACTCAGGTCCATGTTGAGTTACCATTGAATATAAACTCTGAGGTCCATGTTGAGTTACCAGTGAGTATAATCTCTGAGGTCCATGTTGAGTTACCAGTGAGTATAATCTCTGAGGTCCATGTTGAGTTACCAGTGAGTTTAAACTCAGGTCCATGTTGAGTTACCAGTGAGTATAAATTCTGAGGTCCATGTTGAGTTACCAGTGAGTATAAACTTAGGTCCATGTTGAGTTACCAGTGAGTGTAAACTCTGATGTTCTTATTGAGTTACCAGTGAGTATAAACTCAGGTCCATGTTGAGTTACCAGTGAGTATAAAGTCAGGTCCATGTTGAGTTACCAGTGAGTATAAACTCAGGTCCATGTTGAGTTACCAGTGAGTATAAACTCAGGTCCATGTTGAGTTACCAGTGAGTATAAACTCTGAGGTCCATGTTGAGTTACCAGTGAGTATAATCTCTGAGGTCCATGTTGAGTTACCAGTGAGTATAAACTCAGGTCCATGTTGAATTACCAGTGAGTATAAACTCTGAGGTCCATGTTGAGTTACCAGTGAGTATAAACTCAGGTCCATGTTGAGTTACCAGTGAGTATAAACTCAGGTCCAGGTTGAGTTACCATTGAATATAAACTCTGAGGTCCATGTTGAGTTACCAGTGAGTATAATCTCTGAGGTCCATGTTGAGTTACCAGTGAGTATAATCTCTGAGGTCCATGTTGAGTTACCAGTGAGTATAAACTCCGAGGTCCATGTTGAGTTACCAGTGTGTATAAACTCAGGTCCATGTTGAGTTACCAGTGAGTATAAACTGCCATGTTGAGTTACCAGTGAGTATAAACTCAGGTCCATGTTGAGTTACCAGTGAGTATAAACTCAGGTCCATGTTGAGTTATCAGTGAGTATAAACTCAGGTCCATGTTGAGTTACCAGTGAGTATAATCTCAGGTCCATGTTGAGTTACCAGTGAGTATAAACTCTGAGGTCCATGTTGAGTTACCAGTGAGTATAAACTCTGAGGTCCATGTTGAGTTACCAGTGAGTATAAACTCTGAGGTCCATGTTGAGTTACCAGTGAGTATAAACTCAGGTTCATGTTGAGTTACCAGTGAGTATAAACTCAGGTTCATGTTGAGTTACCAGTGAGTATAAACTCAGGTCCATGTTTAGTTACCAGTGAGTATAAACTCAGGTCCATGTTGAGTTACCAGTGAGTATAAACTCTGAGGTCCATGTTGAGTTACCAGTGAGTATAAACTCTGAGGTCCATGTTGAGTTACCAGTGAGTATAAATTCTGAGGTCCATGTTGAGTTACCAGTGAATATAAACTCAGGTCCATGTTGGGTTACCAGTGAGTATAAACTCTGAGGTCCATGTTGAGTTACCAGTGAGTATAAACTTAGGTCCATGTTGAGTTACCAGTGAGTGTAAACTCTGATGTTCTTATTGAGTTACCAGTGAGTATAAACTCAGGTCCATGTTGAGTTACCAGTGAGTATAAAGTCAGGTCCATGTTGAGTTACCAGTGAGTATAAACTCAGGTCCATGTTGAGTTACCAGTGAGTATAAACTCAGGTCCATGTTGAGTTACCAGTGAGTATAAAGTCAGGTCCATGTTGAGTTACCAGTGAGTATAAACTCAGGTCCATGTTGAGTTACCAGTGAGTATAAACTCAGGTCCATGTTGAGTTACCAGTGAGTATAAACTCTGAGGTCCATGTTGAGTTACCAGTGAGTATAATCTCTGAGGTCCATGTTGAGTTACCAGTGAGTATAAACTCAGGTCCATGTTGAGTTACCAGTGAGTATAAACTCTGAGGTCCATGTTGAGTTACCAGTGAGTATAAACTCAGGTCCATGTTGAGTTACCAGTGAGTATAAACTCAGGTCCATGTTGAGTTACCATTGAATATAAACTCTGAGGTCCATGTTGAGTTACCAGTGAGTATAATCTCTGAGGTCCATGTTGAGTTACCAGTGAGTATAATCTCTGAGGTCCATGTTGAGTTACCAGTGAGTTTAAACTCAGGTCCATGTTGAGTTACCAGTGAGTATAAATTCTGAGGTCCATGTTGAGTTACCAGTGAGTATAAACTTAGGTCCATGTTGAGTTACCAGTGAGTGTAAACTCTGATGTTCTTATTGAGTTACCAGTGAGTATAAACTCAGGTCCATGTTGAGTTACCAGTGAGTATAAAGTCAGGTCCATGTTGAGTTACCAGTGAGTATAAACTCAGGTCCATGTTGAGTTACCAGTGAGTATAAACTCAGGTCCATGTTGAGTTACCAGTGAGTATAAACTCTGAGGTCCATGTTGAGTTACCAGTGAGTATAATCTCTGAGGTCCATGTTGAGTTACCAGTGAGTATAAACTCAGGTCCATGTTGAATTACCAGTGAGTATAAACTCTGAGGTCCATGTTGAGTTACCAGTGAGTATAAACTCAGGTCCATGTTGAGTTACCAGTGAGTATAAACTCAGGTCCAGGTTGAGTTACCATTGAATATAAACTCTGAGGTCCATGTTGAGTTACCAGTGAGTATAATCTCTGAGGTCCATGTTGAGTTACCAGTGAGTATAATCTCTGAGGTCCATGTTGAGTTACCAGTGAGTATAAACTCCGAGGTCCATGTTGAGTTACCAGTGTGTATAAACTCAGGTCCATGTTGAGTTACCAGTGAGTATAAACTGCCATGTTGAGTTACCAGTGAGTATAAACTCAGGTCCATGTTGAGTTACCAGTGAGTATAAACTCTGAGGTCCATGTTGAGTTATCAGTGAGTATAAACTCAGGTCCATGTTGAGTTACCAGTGAGTATAAACTCTGAGGTCCATGTTGAGTTACCAGTGAGTATAAACTCAGGTCCATGTTGAGTTACCAGTGAGTATAAACTCAGGTCCATGTTGAGTTACCAGTGAGTATAAACTCAGGTCCATGTTGAGTTACCAGTGAGTATAAACTCAGGTCCATGTTGAGTTATCAGTGAGTATAAACTCAGGTCCATGTTGAGTTACCAGTGAGTATAATCTCAGGTCCATGTTGAGTTACCAGTGAGTATAAACTCTGAGGTCCATGTTGAGTTACCAGTGAGTATAAACTCTGAGGTCCATGTTGAGTTACCAGTGAGTATAAACTCAGGTTCATGTTGAGTTACCAGTGAGTATAAACTCAGGTTCATGTTGAGTTACCAGTGAGTATAAACTCAGGTCCATGTTTAGTTACCAGTGAGTATAAACTCAGGTCCATGTTGAGTTACCAGTGAGTATAAACTCTGAGGTCCATGTTGAGTTACCAGTGAGTATAAACTCTGAGGTCCATGTTGAGTTACCAGTGAGTATAAATTCTGAGGTCCATGTTGAGTTACCAGTGAATATAAACTCAGGTCCATGTTGGGTTACCAGTGAGTATAAACTCTGAGGTCCATGTTGAGTTACCAGTGAGTATAAACTTAGGTCCATGTTGAGTTACCAGTGAGTGTAAACTCTGTTGTTCTTATTGAGTTACCAGTGAGTATAAACTCAGGTCCATGTTGAGTTACCAGTGAGTATAAAGTCAGGTCCATGTTGAGTTACCAGTGAGTATAAACTCAGGTCCATGTTGAGTTACCAGTGAGTATAAACTCAGGTCCATGTTGAGTTACCAGTGAGTATAAAGTCAGGTCCATGTTGAGTTACCAGTGAGTATAAACTCAGGTCCATGTTGAGTTACCAGTGAGTATAAACTCAGGTCCATGTTGAGTTACCAGTGAGTATAAACTCTGAGGTCCATGTTGAGTTACCAGTGAGTATAATCTCTGAGGTCCATGTTGAGTTACCAGTGAGTATAAACTCAGGTCCATGTTGAGTTACCAGTGAGTATAAACTCTGAGGTCCATGTTGAGTTACCAGTGAGTATAAACTCAGGTCCATGTTGAGTTACCAGTGAGTATAAACTCAGGTCCATGTTGAGTTACCATTGAATATAAACTCTGAGGTCCATGTTGAGTTACCAGTGAGTATAATCTCTGAGGTCCATGTTGAGTTACCAGTGAGTATAATCTCTGAGGTCCATGTTGAGTTACCAGTGAGTTTAAACTCAGGTCCATGTTGAGTTACCAGTGAGTATAAATTCTGAGGTCCATGTTGAGTTACCAGTGAGTATAAACTTAGGTCCATGTTGAGTTACCAGTGAGTGTAAACTCTGATGTTCTTATTGAGTTACCAGTGAGTATAAACTCAGGTCCATGTTGAGTTACCAGTGAGTATAAAGTCAGGTCCATGTTGAGTTACCAGTGAGTATAAACTCAGGTCCATGTTGAGTTACCAGTGAGTATAAACTCAGGTCCATGTTGAGTTACCAGTGAGTATAAACTCAGGTCCATGTTGAGTTACCAGTGAGTATAAACTCAGGTCCAGGTTGAGTTACCATTGAATATAAACTCTGAGGTCCATGTTGAGTTACCAGTGAGTATAATCTCTGAGGTCCATGTTGAGTTACCAGTGAGTATAATCTCTGAGGTCCATGTTGAGTTACCAGTGAGTATAAACTCCGAGGTCCATGTTGAGTTACCAGTGTGTATAAACTCAGGTCCATGTTGAGTTACCAGTGAGTATAAACTGCCATGTTGAGTTACCAGTGAGTATAAACTCAGGTCCATGTTGAGTTACCAGTGAGTATAAACTCTGAGGTCCATGTTGAGTTATCAGTGAGTATAAACTCAGGTCCATGTTGAGTTACCAGTGAGTATAAACTCTGAGGTCCATGTTGAGTTACCAGTGAGTATAAACTCAGGTCCATGTTGAGTTACCAGTGAGTATAAACTCAGGTCCATGTTGAGTTACCAGTGAGTATAAACTCTGAGGTCCATGTTGAGTTACCAGTGAGTATAAACTCAGGTCCATGTTGAGTTACCAGTGAGTATAAACTCAGGTCCATGTTGAGGTACCAGTGAATATAAACTCAGGTCCATGTTGAGTTACCAGTGAGTATAATCTCTGAGGTCCATGTTGAGTTTCCAGTGAGTATAAACTCAGGTCCATGTTTAGTTACCAGTGAGTATAAACTCTGGTCCATGTTTAGTTACCAGTGAGTATAAACTCAGGTCCATGTTGAGTTACCAGTGAGTATAAATTTTGAGGTCCATGTTGAGTTACCAATGACTATAAACTCAGGTCCATGTTGAGTTACCAGTGAGTATAAACTCAGGTCCATGTTGAGTTACCAGTGAGTATGAACTCAGGTCCATGTTGAGTTACCAGTGAGTAAAAACTCAGGTTCATGTTGAGTTACCAGTGAGTATAAACTCAGGTCCATGTTGAGTTACCAGTGAGTATAAACTCAGGTTCATGTTGAGTTACCAGTGAGTATAAACTCAGGTTCATGTTGAGTTACCAGTGAGTATAAACTCAGGTCCATGTTTAG
Organism: Oncorhynchus mykiss; assembly: GCF_057628025.1. NCBI lineage: Eukaryota > Metazoa > Chordata > Actinopteri > Salmoniformes > Salmonidae > Oncorhynchus > Oncorhynchus mykiss. The sequence goes on from NC_143024.1 coordinate 21,993,182, forward strand.
TTACCAGTGAGTATAAACTCTGGTCCATGTTTAGTTACCAGTGAGTATAAACTCAGGTCCATGTTGAGTTACCAGTGAGTATAAATTTTGAGGTCCATGTTGAGTTACCAATGACTATAAACTCAGGTCCATGTTGAGTTACCAGTGAGTATAAACTCAGGTCCATGTTGAGTTACCAGTGAGTATGAACTCAGGTCCATGTTGAGTTACCAGTGAGTAAAAACTCAGGTTCATGTTGAGTTACCAGTGAGTATAAACTCAGGTCCATGTTGAGTTACCAGTGAGTATAAACTCAGGTTCATGTTGAGTTACCAGTGAGTATAAACTCAGGTTCATGTTGAGTTACCAGTGAGTATAAACTCAGGTCCATGTTTAGTTACCAGTGAGTATAAACTCAGGTCCATGTTGAGTTACCAGTGAGTATAAACTCTGAGGTCCATGTTGAGTTACCAGTGAGTATAAACTCAGGTCCATGTTGAGTTACCAGTGAGTATAAACTCAGGTCCATGTTGAGTTACCAGTGAGTATAAACTCTGAGGTCCATGTTGAGTTACCAGTGAGTATAAACTCTGAGGTCCATGTTGAGTTACCAGTGAGTATAAGTTCTGAGGTCCATGTTGAGTTACCAGTGAATATAAACTCAGGTCCATGTTGGGTTACCAGTGAGTATAAACTCTGAGGTCCATGTTGAGTTACCAGTGAGTATAAACTTAGGTCCATGTTGAGTTACCAGTGAGTGTAAACTCTGATGTTCTTATTGAGTTACCAGTGAGAATAAACTCAGGTCCATGTTGAGTTACCAGTGAGTATAAAGTCAGGTCCATGTTGAGTTACCAGTGAGTATAAACTCAGGTCCATGTTGAGTTACCAGTGAGTATAAACTCAGGTCCATGTTGAGTTACCAGTGAGTATAAAGTCAGGTCCATGTTGAGTTACCAGTGAGTATAAACTCAGGTCCATGTTGAGTTACCAGTGAGTATAAACTCAGGTCCATGTTGAGTTACCAGTGAGTATAAACTCTGAGGTCCATGTTGAGTTACCAGTGAGTATAATCTCTGAGGTCCATGTTGAGTTACCAGTGAGTATAAACTCAGGTCCATGTTGAGTTACCAGTGAGTATAAACTCTGAGGTCCATGTTGAGTTACCAGTGAGTATAAACTCAGGTCCATGTTGAGTTACCAGTGAGTATAAACTCAGGTCCATGTTGAGTTACCATTGAATATAAACTCTGAGGTCCATGTTGAGTTACCAGTGAGTATAATCTCTGAGGTCCATGTTGAGTTACCAGTGAGTATAAACTCCGAGGTCCATGTTGAGTTACCAGTGTGTATAAACTCAGGTCCATGTTGAGTTACCAGTGAGTATAAACTGCCATGTTGAGTTACCAGTGAGTATAAACTCAGGTCCATGTTGAGTTACCAGTGAGTATAAACTCTGAGGTCCATGTTGAGTTATCAGTGAGTATAAACTCAGGTCCATGTTGAGTTACCAGTGAGTATAAACTCTGAGGTCCATGTTGAGTTACCAGTGAGTATAAACTCAGGTCCATGTTGAGTTACCAGTGAGTATAAACTCAGGTCCATGTTGAGTTACCAGTGAGTATAAACTCTGAGGTCCATGTTGAGTTACCAGTGAGTATAAACTCAGGTCCATGTTGAGTTACCAGTGAGTATAAACTCAGGTCCATGTTGAGGTACCAGTGAATATAAACTCAGGTCCATGTTGAGTTACCAGTGAGTATAATCTCTGAGGTCCATGTTGAGTTTCCAGTGAGTATAAACTCAGGTCCATGTTTAGTTACCAGTGAGTATAAACTCTGGTCCATGTTTAGTTACCAGTGAGTATAAACTCAGGTCCATGTTGAGTTACCAGTGAGTATAAACTCAGGTCCATGTTGAGTTACCAGTGAGTATGAACTCAGGTCCATGTTGAGTTACCAGTGAGTATAAACTCAGGTTCATGTTGAGTTACCAGTGAGTTTAAACTCAGGTCCATGTTGAGTTACCAGTGAGTATAAACTCTGAGGTCCATGTTGAGTTACCAGTGAGTATAAACTCAGGTCCATGTTGAGTTACCAGTGAGTATAAACTCAGGTCCATGTTGAGTTACCAGTGAGTATAAAGTCAGGTCCATGTTGAGTTACCAGTGAGTATAAACTCAGGTCCATGTTGAGTTACCAGTGAGTATAAACTCAGGTCCATGTTGAGTTACCAGTGAGTATAAACTCTGAGGTCCATGTTGAGTTACCAGTGAGTATAATCTCTGAGGTCCATGTTGAGTTACCAGTGAGTATAAACTCAGGTCCATGTTGAGTTACCAGTGAGTATAAACTCTGAGGTCCATGTTGAGTTACCAGTGAGTATAAACTCAGGTCCATGTTGAGTTACCAGTGAGTATAAACTCAGGTCCATGTTGAGTTACCATTGAATATAAACTCTGAGGTCCATGTTGAGTTACCAGTGAGTATAATCTCTGAGGTCCATGTTGAGTTACCAGTGAGTATAATCTCTGAGGTCCATGTTGAGTTACCAGTGAGTATAAACTCCGAGGTCCATGTTGAGTTACCAGTGTGTATAAACTCAGGTCCATGTTGAGTTACCAGTGAGTATAAACTGCCATGTTGAGTTACCAGTGAGTATAAACTCAGGTCCATGTTGGGTTACCAGTGAGTATAAACTCTGAGGTCCATGTTGAGTTACCAGTGAGTGTAAACTCTGATGTTCTTATTGAGTTACCAGTGAGTATAAACTCAGGTCCATGTTGAGTTACCAGTGAGTATAAAGTCAGGTCCATGTTGAGTTACCAGTGAGTATAAACTCAGGTCCATGTTGAGTTACCAGTGAGTATAAACTCAGGTCCATGTTGAGTTACCAGTGAGTATAAACTCTGAGGTCCATGTTGAGTTACCAGTGAGTATAAACTCTGAGGTCCATGTTGAGTTACCAGTGAGTATAAACTCTGAGGTCCATGTTGAGTTACCAGTGAGTATAAACTCTGAGGTCCATGTTGAGTTACCAGTGAGTATAAACTCAGGTCCATGTTGAGTTACCAGTGAGTATAAACTCTGAGGTCCATGTTGAGTTACCAGTGAGTATAATCTCTGAGGTCCATGTTGAGTTACCAGTGAGTATAAACTCAGGTCCATGTTGAGTTACCAGTGAGTATAAACTCTGAGGTCCATGTTGAGTTACCAGTGAGTATAAACTCAGGTCCATGTTGAGTTACCAGTGAGTATAAACTCAGGTCCATGTTGAGTTACCATTGAATACAAACTCTGAGGTCCATGTTGAGTTACCAGTGAGTATAAACTCCGAGGTCCATGTTGAGTTACCAGTGTGTATAAACTCAGGTCCATGTTGAGTTACCAGTGAGTATAAACTGCCATGTTGAGTTACCAGTGAGTATAAACTCAGGTCCATGTTGAGTTACCAGTGAGTATAAACTCTGAGGTCCATGTTGAGTTATCAGTGAGTATAAACTCAGGTCCATGTTGAGTTACCAGTGAGTATAAACTCTGAGGTCCATGTTGAGTTACCAGTGAGTATAAACTCAGGTCCATGTTGAGTTACCAGTGAGTATAAACTCAGGTCCATGTTGAGTTACCAGTGAGTATAAACTCTGAGGTCCATGTTGAGTTACCAGTGAGTATAAACTCTGAGGTCCATGTTGAGTTACCAGTGAGTATAAACTCTGAGGTCCATGTTGAGTTACCAGTGAGTATAAACTCAGGTCCATGTTGAGTTACCAGTGAGTATAAACTCTGAGGTCCATGTTGAGTTACCAGTGAGTATAATCTCTGAGGTCCATGTTGAGTTACCAGTGAGTATAAACTCAGGTCCATGTTGAGTTACCAGTGAGTATAAACTCTGAGGTCCATGTTGAGTTACCAGTGAGTATAAACTCAAGTCCATGTTGAGTTACCAGTGAGTATAAACTCAGGTCCATGTTGAGTTACCATTGAATATAAACTCTGAGGTCCATGTTGAGTTACCAGTGAGTATAAACTGCCATGTTGAGTTACCAGTGTGTATAAACTCAGGTCCATGTTGAGTTACCAGTGAGTATAAACTGCCATGTTGAGTTACCAGTGAGTATAAACTCAGGTCCATGTTGAGTTACCAGTGAGTATAAACTCTGAGGTCCATGTTGAGTTATCAGTGAGTATAAACTCAGGTCCATGTTGAGTTACCAGTGAGTATAAACTCAGGTCCATGTTGAGTTACCAGTGAGTATAAACTCTGAGGTCCATGTTGAGTTACCAGTGAGTATAAACTCAGGTCCATGTTGAGTTACCAGTGAGTATAAACTCAGGTCCATGTTGAGGTACCAGTGAATATAAACTCAGGTCCATGTTGAGTTACCAGTGAGTATAATCTCTGAGGTCCATGTTGAGTTTCCAGTGAGAATAAACTCAGGTCCATGTTTAGTTACCAGTGAGTATAAACTCTGGTCCATGTTTAGTTACCAGTGAGTATAAACTCAGGTCCATGTTGAGTTACCAGTGAGTATAAATTTTGAGGTCCATGTTGAGTTACCAATGAGTATAAACTCAGGTCCATGTTGAGTTACCAGTGAGTATAAACTCAGGTCCATGTTGAGTTACCAGTGAGTATAAACTCAGGTCCATGTTGAGTTACCAGTGAGTATAAACTCAGGTTCATGTTGAGTTACCAGTGAGTTTAAACTCAGGTCCATGTTGAGTTACCAGTGAGTATAAACTGAGGTCCATGCTGAGTTACCAGTGAGTATAAACTCTGAGGTCCATGTTGAGTTACCAGTGAGTATAAACTCAGGTCCATGTTTAGTTACCAGTGAGTATAAACTCAGGTCCATGTTGAGTTACCAGTGAGTATAAACTCTGAGGTCCATGTTGAGTTATCAGTGAGTATAAACTCAGGTCCATGTTGAGTTACCAGTGAGTATAAACTCAGGTCCATGTTGAGTTACCAGTGAGTATAAACTCTGAGGTCCATGTTGAGTTACCAGTGAGTATAAACTCTGAGGTCCATGTTGAGTTACCAGTGATCATAAACTCTGAGGTCCATGTTGAGTTACCAGTGAGTATAAACTCAGGTTCATGTTGAGTTACCAGTGAGTATAAACTCAGGTTCATGTTGAGTTACCAGTGAGTATAAACTCAGGTCCATGTTGAGTTACCAGCGAGTATAAACTCAGGTCCATGTTGAGTTACCAGTGAGTATAAACTCTGAGGTCCATGTTGAGTTACCAGTGAATATAAACTCAGGTCCATGTTGGGTTACCAGTGAGTATAAACTCTGAGGTCCATGTTTAGTTACCAGTGAGTATAAACTTAGGTCCATGTTGAGTTAGCAGTGAGTGTAAACTCTGATGTTCTTATTGAGTTACCAGTGAGTATAAACTCAGGTCCATGTTGAGTTACCAGTGAGTATAAAGTCAGGTCCATGTTGAGTTACCAGTGAGTATAAACTCAGGTCCATGTTGAGTTACCAGTGAGTATAAACTCAGGTCCATGTTGAGTTACCAGTGAGTATAAACTCTGAGGTCCATGTTGAGTTACCAGTGAGTATAAACTCTGAGGTCCATGTTGAGTTACCAGTGAGTATAAACTCTGAGGGCCATGTTGAGTTACCAGTGAGTATAAACTCTGAGGTCCATGTTGAGTTACCAGTGAGTATAAACTCAGGTCCATGTTGAGTTACCTGTGAGTATAAACTCAGGTCCATGTTGAGTTACCAGTGAGTATAAACTCTGAGGTCCATGTTGAGTTACCAGTGAGTATAAACTCTGAGGTCCATGTTGAGTTACCAGTGAGTATAAACTCAGGTCCATGTTGAGTTACCAGTGAGTATAAACTCTGAGGTCCATGTTGAGTTACCAGTGAGTATAAACTCCGAGGTCCATGTTGAGTTACCAGTGTGTATAAACTCTGAGGTCCATGTTGAGTTACCAGTGAGTATAAACTGCCATGTTGAGTTACCAGTGAGTATAAACTCAGGTCCATGTTGAGTTACCAGTGAGTATAAACTCAGGTCCATGTTGAGTTACCAGTGAGTATGAACTCAGGTCCATGTTGAGTTACCAGTGAGTATAAACTCAGGTCCATGTTGAGGTACCAGTGAATATAAACTCAGGTCCATGTTGAGTTACCAGTGAGTATAATCTCTGAGGTCCATGTTGAGTTTCCAGTGAGTATAAACTCAGGTCCATGTTTAGTTACCAGTGAGTATAAACTCTGGTCCATGTTTAGTTACCAGTGAGTATAAACTCAGGTCCATGTTGAGTTACCAGTGAGTATAAATTTTGAGGTCCATGTTGAGTTACCAATGAGTATAAACTCAGGTCCATGTTGAGTTACCAGTGAGTATAAACTCTGAGGTCCATGTTGAGTTACCAGTGATCATAAACTCTGAGGTCCATGTTGAGTTACCAGTGAGTATAAACTCAGGTTCATGTTGAGTTACCAGTGAGTATAAACTCAGGTTCATGTTGAGTTACCAGTGAGTATAAACTCAGGTCCATGTTGAGTTACCAGCGAGTATAAACTCAGGTCCATGTTGAGTTACCAGTGAGTATAAACTCTGAGGTCCATGTTGAGTTACCAGTGAATATAAACTCAGGTCCATGTTGGGTTACCAGTGAGTATAAACTCTGAGGTCCATGTTTAGTTACCAGTGAGTATAAACTTAGGTCCATGTTGAGTTAGCAGTGAGTGTAAACTCTGATGTTCTTATTGAGTTACCAGTGAGTATAAACTCAGGTCCATGTTGAGTTACCAGTGAGTATAAAGTCAGGTCCATGTTGAGTTACCAGTGAGTATAAACTCAGGTCCATGTTGAGTTACCAGTGAGTATAAACTCAGGTCCATGTTGAGTTACCAGTGAGTATAAACTCTGAGGTCCATGTTGAGTTACCAGTGAGTATAAACTCTGAGGTCCATGTTGAGTTACCAGTGAGTATAAACTCAGGTCCATGTTGAGTTACCAGTGAGTATAAACTCAGGTCCATGTTGAGTTACCAGTGAGTATAAACTCTGAGGTCCATGTTGAGTTACCAGTGAGTATAAACTCTGAGGTCCATGTTGAGTTACCAGTGAGTATAAACTCAGGTCCATGTTGAGTTACCAGTGAGTATAAACTCTGAGGTCCATGTTGAGTTACCAGTGAGTATAAACTCCGAGGTCCATGTTGAGTTACCAGTGTGTATAAACTCTGAGGTCCATGTTGAGTTACCAGTGAGTATAAACTGCCATGTTGAGTTACCAGTGAGTATAAACTCAGGTCCATGTTGAGTTACCAGTGAGTATAAACTGCCATGTTGAGTTACCAGTGAGTATAAACTCAGGTCCATGTTGAGTTACCAGTGAGTATAAACTCAGGTCCATGTTGAGTTACCAGTGAGTATAAACTCAGGTCCATGTTGAGGTACCAGTGAATATAAACTCAGGTCCATGTTGAGTTACCAGTGAGTATAATCTCTGAGGTCCATGTTGAGTTTCCAGTGAGTATAAACTCAGGTCCATGTTTAGTTACCAGTGAGTATAAACTCTGGTCCATGTTTAGTTACCAGTGAGTATAAACTCAGGTCCATGTTGAGTTACCAGTGAGTATAAATTTTGAGGTCCATGTTGAGTTACCAATGAGTATAAACTCAGGTCCATGTTGAGTTACCAGTGAGTGTAAACTCTGAGGTCCATGTTGAGTTACCAGTGAGTATAAACTCAGGTCCATGTTGAGTTACCAGTGAGTATAAACTCTGAGGTCCATGTTGAGTTACCAGTGAGTATAAACTCAGGTCCATGTTGAGTTACCAGTGAGTATAAACTCAGGTCCATGTTGAGTTACCAGTGAGTTTAAACTCTGAGGTCCATGTTGAGTTACCAGTGAGTATAAACTCAGGTCCATGTTGAGTTACCAGTGAGTATAAACTCAGGTCCATGTTGAGTTACCAGTGAGTATAAACTCTGAGGTCCATGTTGAGTTACCAGTGAGTATAAACTCTGAGGTCCATGTTGAGTTACCAGTGAGTATAAACTCAGGTCCATGTTGAGTTACCAGTGAGTATAAACTCAGGTCCATGTTGAGTTACCAGTGAGTATAAACTCAGTTCCATGTTGAGTTACCAGTGAGTATAAACTCAGGTCCATGTTGAGTTACCAGTGAGTATAAACTCAGGTCCATGTTGAGTTACCAGTGAGTATAAACTCTGAGGTCCATGTTGAGTTACCAGTGAGTATAAACTCAGGTCCATGTTGAGTTACCAGTGAGTATAAACTCAGGTCCATGTTGAGTTACCGGTGAGTATAAACTCTGAGGTCCATGTTGAGTTACCAGTGAGTATAAACTCAGGTCCATGTTGAGTTACCAGTGAGTATACACTCAGGTCCTTGTTGAGTTACCAGTGAGTATAAACTCTGAGGTCCATGTTGAGTTACCAGTGAGTATAAACTCAGGTTCATGTTGAGGTACCAGTGAGTATAAACTCTGAGGTCCATGTTGAGTCACCAGTGATTATAAACTCTGAGTTCCATGTTGCGTTACCAGTGAGTATAAACTCAGGTCCATGTTGAGTTACAAGTGAGTATAAACTCTGAGGTCCATGTTGAGTTACCAGTGAGTATAAACTCTGAGGTCCATGTTGAGTTACCAGTGAGTATAAACTCAGGTCCATGTTGAGTTACCAGTGAGTATAAACTCAGGTCCATGTTGAGTTACCAGTGAGTATACACTCAGGTCCTTGTTGAGTTACCAGTGAGTATAAACTCTGAGGTCCATGTTGAGTTACCAGTGAGTATAAACTCAGGTCCATGTTGAGTTACCAGTGAGTATAAACTCAGGTCCATGTTGAGTTACCAGTGAGTATAAACTCTGAGGTCCATGTTGAGTTACCAGTGAGTATAAACTCAGGTCCATGTTGAGTTACCAGTGAGTATAAACTCAGGTCCATGTTGAGTTACCAGTGAGTATAAACTCAGGTCCATGTTGAGTTACCAGTGAGTATAAACTCAGTTCCATGTTGAGTTACCAGTGAGTATAAACTCAGGTCCATGTTGAGTTACCAGTGAGTATAAACTCAGGTCCATGTTGAGTTACCAGTGAGTATAAACTCTGAGGTCCATGTTGAGTTACCAGTGAGTATAAACTCAGGTCCATGTTGAGTTACCAGTGAGTATAAACTCAGGTCCATGTTGAGTTACCGGTGAGTATAAACTCTGAGGTCCATGTTGAGTTACCAGTGAGTATAAACTCAGGTCCATGTTGAGTTACCAGTGAGTATACACTCAGGTCCTTGTTGAGTTACCAGTGAGTATAAACTCTGAGGTCCATGTTGAGTTACCAGTGAGTATAAACTCAGGTTCATGTTGAGGTACCAGTGAGTATAAACTCTGAGGTCCATGTTGAGTCACCAGTGATTATAAACTCTGAGTTCCATGTTGCGTTACCAGTGAGTATAAACTCAGGTCCATGTTGAGTTACAAGTGAGTATAAACTCTGAGGTCCATGTTGAGTTACCAGTGAGTATAAACTCTGAGGTCTATGTTGAGTTACCAGTGAGTATAAACTCAGGTCCATGTTGAGTTACCAGTGAGTATAAACTCAGGTCCATGTTGAGTTACCAGTGAGTATACACTCAGGTCCTTGTTGGGTTACCAGTGAGTATAAACTCTGAGGTCCATGTTGAGTTACCAGTGAGTATAAACTCAGGTCCATGTTGAGTTACCAGTGAGTATAAACTCAGGTCCATGTTGAGTTACCAGTGAGTATAAACTCTGAGGTCCATGTTGAGTTACCAGTGAGTATAAACTCAGGTCCATGTTGAGTTACCAGTGAGTATAAACTCTGAGGTCCATGTTGAGTTACCAGTGAGTATAAACTCTGAGGTCCATGTTGAGTTACCAGTGAGTATAAACTCAGGTCCATGTTGAGTTACCAGTGAGTATAAACTCTGAGGTCCATGTTGAGTTACCAGTGAGTATAAACTCAGGTTCATGTTGAGTTACCAGTGAGTATAAACTCAGGTCCATGTTGAGTTACCAGTGAGTATAAACTCTGAGGTCCATGTTGAGTTACCAGTGAGTATAAACTCAGGTTCATGTTGAGTTACCAGTGAGTATAAACTCAGGTCCATGTTGAGTTACCAGTGAGTATAAACTCTGAGGTCCATGTTGAGTTACCAGTGAGTATAAACTCAGGTCCATGTTGAGTTACCAGTGAGTATAAACTCTGAGGTCCATGTTGAGTTACCAGTGAGTATAAACTCAGGTTCATGTTGAGTTACCAGTGAGTATAAACTCTGAGGTCCATGTTGAGTTACCAGTGAGTATAAACTCAGGTCCATGTTGAGTTACCAGTGAGTATAAACTCAGGTCCATGTTGAGTTACCAGTGAGTATAAACTCTGAGGTCCATGTTGAGTTACCAGTGAGTATAAACTCAGGTCCATGTTGAGTTACCAGTGAGTATAAACTCAGGTCCATGTTGAGTTACCAGTGAGTATAAACTCAGGTCCATGTTGAGTTACCAGTGAGTATAAACTCTGAGGTCCATGTTGAGTTACCAGTGAGTATAATCTCTGAGGTCCATGTTGAGTTACCAGTGAGTATAAACTCAGGTCCATGTTGAGTTACCAGTGAGTATAAACTCTGAGGTCCATGTTGAGTTACCAGTGAGTATAAACTCCATGTTGTTGTCTCATATTATTCCTCTTACTTTGGGAAGATATATTGCTTGTTTATGGTTCCACATAATACAGTATAGCTTAAAAAACATAAAGGACAGATTTATGAAACGTTAGTGAATGTTATAGTAAATGTTATAGTGAATGTTATAGAAAATGTCATAGTGAATGGTATAGTGAATGGTGTAGTGAATGTTATAGTGAATGGTACAGTGAATGGTGTAGTGAATGTTATAGTGAATGGTATAGTGAATGTCATAGTGAATGGTACCGTGAATGGTATAGTGAATGGTATAGTAATTGTATAGTGAATGTTATAGTGAATGGTTTAGTGAATGTTATAATGAATGGTATAGTGAATGGTATAGTGAGTGTCATAGTGAATGGTATAGTGAATTGTTTAGTTAATGTTATAATGAATGGTATAGTGAATGGTATAGTGAATGTCATAGTGAATGGTATAGTGAATGGTATAGTGAATGGTATAGTGAATGGTGTAGTGAATGGTATAGTGAATGTCATAGTGAATGGTACAGTGAATGATATAGTGAATTGTATAGTGAATGGTACAGTGAATGGTATAGTGAATGGTATAGTGAATTGTATAGTGAATGGTACAGTGAATGTTATAGTGAATGGTATAGTGATTATTATAGTGAATGGGACAGTTAATGTTATAGTTAATGTTATAGTAAATGTTATAGTTAATGTTAATACATTTTATAGTAGATGTTATAGAAAATGTTATTGTGAATGGTATAGTGAATGTTATAGTGAATGGTATAGTGAATATTATAGTGAATGGTACAGTTAATGTTATAGTTAATGTTATAGTAAATGTTATAGTTAATGTTAATACATTTTATAGTAGATGTTGTAGTAAATGTTGTAGTTAATGTTATAGTAAATGTTACAGTAAATGTTATACTAAATGTTATAGAGAATAGTGTGGTAAATGTACATTTTATAGTAAATGTTAGTAAATGTTATAGTGAATGGTATAGTGAATGTTATATTAATGTTAGTAAATGTTATACTGAATGTTATACTGAATGTTATACAGAGATGGCCGCCTAGCTTCGCGTTCTTAGGAAACTGTGTATTTCGTTTTTTATGTATTATTTCTTACATTGTTACCCCAGGAAATCTTAAGTCTTATTGAATACAGCCAGGAGGAACTATTGGATTTTAGAGCAATGTCAACTTACCAACATTACGACCAGGAATACGACTTTCCCGAAGCGGATCCTCTGTTTGGTCCACCATCTAGGACAATGGATCGGATCCCAGCCGGTGACCCAAATCAACGGCGCCGTAGCAGGGGCAGAAGAAGCGGTCTTCTGGTCAGGCTCCGTAGAGTCTCTTGACAACAAGGTAGACGAAATCCGAGCAAGGGTTGCCTTCTAGAGAGACATTAGAGAGGGTAACGTTCTTTGTTTCCCGGAAACGTAGCTCACTCGAGACACGCTATCGGAGTCGATACAGCCACCGGGTTTCTTCACGCATCGGTCCGACAGAAACAAACATCTCTCTGGTAAGAAGAAGGGCGGGGGATATGCCTTATGATTAACAAGACATGATGTGATCATAACATAACCTAACCTAGAATACCTTACAATCAAATGTCTACCGCATTATCTACCAAGAGAATTCTCTTCGATTATAATCGCAGCCATATACATCCCCCCAAGCAGACACATCGATGGCCCTGAATGAACTTCATTGAACTTCATTAAACTGGAAACCACATATCCCGAGGTTGCATTCATTGTAGCTGGGGATTTCAACAAGGATAATCTGAAAACAAGACTCCCTAAATTGAATCAGCATATCGAATGCGCTACCCGGGCGGAAAAAATCCTGGACCATTGTTACTCTAACTTCCGCGACACATACAAAGCCCTGCCCGGCCCTCCTTTCGTAAAATCTGACCACAACTCCATTTTGTTGCTCCGAGATTTTGTTGCTCCGAGCAAATTGTCCAAACAGATCCTCAAGGTAGATGGATTATTATAAGTATGTTATTGGACAATAAACAGATATGGCTTATTAACCTATACGGTTTGAATAATGATGATCCAAGCTTCTTTAAAAATATATATAAGAATTTATCAACTCTACATGCAACACTAGAATCTATTATTATGGTGGGAGATTTTAATATGGTCTTAAATACCTCTATGGACCGGAAAGGAAATCACACTTCAAACTATCACCCTCAGGCACTTAAGGAAATCATGAATGTCATGGATATATTGGAATTAGTGAATATATGGAGACTTTAATACCCTGACCTAGTGAGATATACATGCTGGAGACTTAAATACCCTGACCTAGTGAGATATACATGGTGGAGGCTTAAATAGCCTGACCTAGTGAGATATACATGGTGGAGACTTAAATACCCTGACCTAGTGAGATATACATGGTGGAGGCTTAAATACCCTGACCTAGTGAGATATACATGGTGGAGACTTAAATACCCTGACCTAGTGAGATATACATGGTGGAGGCTTAAATACCCTGACCTAGTGAGATATACATGGTGGAGGCTTAAATACCCTGACCTAGTGAGATATACATGGTGGAGGCTTAAATACCCTGACCTAGTGAGATATACATGGTGGAGGCTTAAATACCCTGACCTAGTGAGATATACATGGTGGAGATTTAATATCCTGACCTAGTGAGATATACATGGTGGAGGCTTAAATACCCTGACCTAGTGAGATATACATGGTGGAGGCTTAAATACCCTGACCTAGTGAGATATACATGGTGGAGATTTAATATCCTGACCTAGTGAGATATACATGGTGGAGATTTAATATCCTGACCTAGTGAGATATACATGGAGGAGGTTTAATACCCTGACCTAGTGAGATATACATGGAGGAGGTTTAATACCCTGACCTAGTGAGATATACATGGCGGAGGCTTAAATACCCTGACCTAGTGAGATATACATGGTGGAGACTTAAATACCCTGACCTAGTGAGATATACATTGCGGAGGCTTAAATACCCTGACCTAGTGAGATATACATGGTGGAGGCTTAAATACCCTGACCTAGTGAGATATACATGGTGGAGGCTTAAATACCCTGACCTAGTGAGATATACATGGTGGAGGCTTAAATACCCTGACCTAGTGAGATATACATGGTGGAGGCTTAAATACCCAGACCTAGTGAGATATACATGGTGGAGACTTAAATACCCTGACCTAGTGAGATATACATGGCGGAGGCTTAAATACCCTGACCTAGTGAGATATACATGGCGGAGGCTTAAATACCCTGACCTAGTGAGATATACATGGAGGAGGTTTAATACTCTGACCTAGTGAGATATACATGGAGGAGGTTTAATACCCTGACCTAGTGAGATATACATGGAGGAGGTTTAATACCCTGACCTAGTGAGATATACATGGAGGAGGTTGAATACCCTGACCTAGTGAGATATACATGGTGGAGGTTTAATACCCTGACCTAGTGAGATATACATGGTGGAGGCTTAAATACCCTGACCTAGTGAGATATACATGGTGGAGACTTAAATACCCTGACCTAGTGAGATATACATGGTGGAGGCTTAAATACCCTGACCTAGTGAGATATACATGGTGGAGGCTTAAATACCCTGACCTAGTGAGATATACATGGCGGAGGTTTAATACCCTGACCTAGTGAGATATACATGGTGGAGGCTTAAATACCCTGACCTAGTGAGATAATATAATATCTATCTAATATCTATTTATTAAGTAATATCTATTTATTATGGCCATCGAAATGTTAGCTGCTAAGATTAGATCAAACAATGATATTAAGGGATTAGAAATCCGTGGCTTAAAAACTAAGGTGTCATTGTACACTGATGATTCATGTTTTCTTTTAAAACCACAATTGGAGTCTCTCCACGGCCTCTTAGAGGATCTAGATACTTTTGCTATCCTCTCTGGATTAAAACCAAATCATGATAAATGTACCATATTACGTATTGGATCACAAAAAAATGCACATTTTACATTACCATGTAGTTGACCAATTAAATGGTCTGACGGAGATGTGGACATACTTGGTATACAAATCCCAAAAGAAAGAACTCCAATACATTTTTATAGAAAGTTAGCAAAAATAGATAAACTCTTGCTACCATGGAAAGGAAAATACCTGTCTATTTGTGGAAAAATCACCCGGATTAACTCCTTAGTTATATCTCAGTTTACCTATTTGCTTATGGTTTTGCCTACACCTAGTGACCTGCTTTTAAATTATATGAACCAAAAAATATTCTGTTTTATTTGGAATGGCAAGCCAGATAAAATTAAAAGGGCCCATTTATATAACGAATATGAATTTGGTGGGTAGAAATGATTAAATATTAAAGCATTAGACCTCTCACTAAAGGCATCAGTCATACAAAAGCTATACTTAAATCCAAACGGGTTCTCTTGTCAATTGGTACAAATGTCTCATCCTATATTCAGAAAGGGCCTTTTCCCCTTTATTCAGATTACAACTGCTCACTTTCGGTTGTTTGAAAAGGAAATAATCTCCAAAATATCTTTATTTTTTAAACAAGCCTTAGAAAGTTGGTTGCAATTTCAGTTTAATCCACCTGAAAGGACGGAAAAACAGTGCAACAAATATTGTGGTTAAATTCAAATATACTAATTGAAAAAATGCATTTATCGATTTTTTTTTAAAAAAAGGTATAATTTTAGTGAATGATATCATAAATAGGACTGGTGGAGTTATGTCACACATGCAGCTAACACAGACATATGGAAATGCCTGCTCTACCCAAAATTACAACCAATTAATTGCAGCATTACCACAAAAATGGAAGAGGCAAGTAGAAGGGGAAAAAACGAAGGAACTTGTATGTCGGCCCTGTATTAAAGAACATAAATGGTTAAAGAAAAGTGTGATAAATAAAAACATATACCAATTTAATTTAAGGACCATAAAAACTGACAACTGTGCCATATAAATTGCAAAAGAGTTGGGAATTTTTTTTCGATGTACCCATTCCATGGCACATGGTTTATGAATTGATACACAAAACGACGCCGGATTCAAAACTTCACATTTGTCAATATAAATTACTATACAAAATTCTTGCAACTAATAGAATGTTATATATATGAGGGATAGTATCTTCCCAGCTCTGCAGATTCTGCTGTGAGGAGGCAGAGTCATTAGATCATTTATTTTGGTATTGTGCATACTGTATGTAGCTCGTTTTTGGTCTAGGAATGGCTGAAGAATTGCAACATTTGCCTAGAACTAACGCTACAGATAGCAATACTGGGTGATTTGAAAAGCCATAGTCAATCAATCAATAATATAGTAATTATTTTAGCAAAAATGTTTATTTTTAATTTACAATCTGTAGAATCTATGAGAATAGGAAGGTTCAATTATTTTGTGAAGCATCACAGCACAGTTGAGAAATATATGGCAAATAGAAATCCGAAATGGATGATGTTGAGGGATAGATGGGAGGGGTTGAATGGAGCTGAAGGGTGGGACTAATAACAAGATAAACAATGTAAAGCATACGGGATCTGTAAAATGTATATAGGTTCGGAACTTCTGTGAAATCGCATAGTTACAAATATAAATCATCAAACTGGATGGACATCAGAAATAGAGGAAGGACTAAGAACAAACAAGAGATAACTATTGTAAAGAAGACTGTGTCTGTAAAATGTGTATAAGATGTATAAATTGAAGGTAAAAGCAGAAGTGTTTATTAGTTTACTCCAATTGGGGGATCGGCGGTAGGGTTTGTGGGGAATAATAATAAAGGTATATTCTTAAAAAAAAACATGTATGTCTATATAGGTATGTGCTGTCTCTGCCTGGCCGGTTCCCCTCTTTCCACTGGGATTCTCTGCCTCTAACCCTATTACAGGGGCTGAGTCACTGGCTTACTGGGGCTCTTTCATACCGTCCCTGGGAGGGGTGCGTCACTTGAGTGGGTTGAGTCACTGATGTGATCTTCCTGTCTGGGTTGGCGCCCCTCCCTTGGGTTGTGCCGTGGCGGAGATCTTTGTGGGCTATACTCGGCCTTGTCTCAGGATGGTAAGTTGGTGGTTGAAGATATCCCTCTAGTGGTGTGGGGGCTGTGCTTTGGCAAAGTGGGTGGGATTATATCCTTCCTGTTTGGCCCTTTTGGGGGTGTCCTCGGATGGGGCCACAGTGTCTCCTGACCCCTCCTGTCTCAGCCTCCAGTATTTATGCTGCAGTAGTTTATGTGTCGGGGGGCTAGGGTCAGTTTGTTATATCTGGAGTACTTCTCCTGTCCTATTCGGTGTCCTGTGTGAATTTAAGTGTGCTGAGGACCTGAGCCCTAGGACCATGCCTCAGGACTACCTGACATGATGACTCCTTGCTGTCCCCAGTCCACCTGGCCGTACTGCTGCTCCAGTTTCAACTGTTCTGCTTTATTATTATTCGACCATGCTGGTCATTTATGAACATTTGAACATCTTGGCCATGCTCTGTTATAATCTCCACCCGGCACAGCCAGAAGAGGACTGGCCACCCCACATAGCCTGGTTCCTCTCTAGGTTTCTGCCTAGGTTTTGGCCTTTCTAGGGAGTTTTTCTTTGCCACCGTGCTTCTACACCTGCATTGCTTGCTGTTTGGGGTTTTAGGCTGGGTTTCTGTACAGCACTTTGAGATATGAGCTGATGTACGAAGGGCTATATAAATACATTTGATTTGATTTGATGTGTATGTATATATGTGTATACACGTATGTATGTATGCGTGTATGAATATATTTACCCCAAAAATATGGGGGATTGGAAATTATGCAGACAATTACATTGGAAGCAACATTCTTTCCCGCAATATTAGGGTGATCCTCCCTCTAAAAAAATTAAAAATAAATAAAAATACATTTAAAAAAGAAAAAAAAACAACAGGAAACGCCCGTGCTCAGGTCTGTTCAACGCTGGTCCGACCAATCTGATTCCATGCTTCAAGATTGCTTCGATCATGTGGACTGGGATATGTTCCGCACAGCATCGGACAATAACATTGATGAATATGCTGAATCGGTGAGCGAGTTTATTAGCAAGTGCATAGGTGATGTTGTACCCACGGCAACTATTAAAACCTTCCCCAACCAGAAACAGTAGATTGATGGAAGCATTCGTGCAAAGCTGAAAGCGCGATCATTGCTTTTAATCAGGGCAAGGCGACCGGAAACATGACAGAATACAAACAGTGTAGCTATTCCCTCCGCAAGGCAATCAAACAAGTTAAGCGTCAGTATAGAGACAAAGTAGAGTCGTAATTCAACGGCTCAGACACGAGAGGTATGTGGCAGGGTCTACAGTCAATCACGGACTACAAAAAGAAAACCAGCCCCGTCGCGGACCACGATGTCTTGCTCCCAGACAAACTAAACAACTTCTTTGCTCACTTTGAGGACAATACAGTGCCAACGACACTGTCCGCTACCAAAACCTGCGGGCTCTCCTTCACCGCAGCCATCGTGAGTAAATTTAAACATTTAAACGTGTTAACCCTGCACGGCTGCCGTCTCAGAAGGCATCCCTAGCCGCGTCCTCAGATCATGCGCAGACCAGCTGGCTGGTGTGTTTATGGACATATTCAATCGATCCGTATCCCAGTCTGCTGTTCCCACATGCTTCAAGAGGGCCACCATTGTTCCAGTTCCCTAGAAAGGTAAGGTAACTGAACTAAATGACTATCACCCCGTAGCACGCACCTCCGTCATCAAGTGCTTTGAGAGACTAGTCAAGGATTATATCACCTCCACCCTACCTGACACCCTAGACCCACTCCAATTTGCTTACTGCCCCAATAGGTCCACAGACGACACAATCACCCTGCACACTGCCCTAACCCATCTGGACAAGAGGAATACCTATGTGAGAATGCTGTTCATCGACTACAGCTCGGCATTCAACACCATAGTACCCTCCAAACTCATCATTAAGCTCGAGACCCTGGGTCTGCCTTGTGCAACTGGGTCCTGGACTTCCTGACGGTCCACCCCCAGGTGGTGAGGGTGGAGAACAACATCTCCAACCCGCTGATCCTCAACACTGGGGCCCCACAAGGGTGCGTTCTCAGCCCTCTCCTGTACTCCCTGTTCACCCATGACTGCGTGGCCATGCACGCCTCCAACTCAATCATCAAGTTTGCAGACGACACTACAGTGGTAGGCTTGATTACCAACAACGACGAGACGGCCTACAGGGAGGAGGTGAGGGCCCTCGGCGTGTGATGTCAGGAAAATAACCTCACATTCAACGTCAACAAAACAAAGGAGATGATCGTGGACTTCAGGAAACAGCAGAGGGAGCACACCCCCCCCCCCTCCCCCCCGCCTCCCCCCCCTATCCACATTGATGGGACAGTAGTGGAGAAGGTGGAAAGTTTTAAGTTCCTCGGCGTACGGATCACGGACAAACTGAAATGGTCCACCCACACAGACAGCGTGGTGAAGAAGGCGCAACAGCGCCTCTTCAACCTCAGGTGGCTGAAGAAATTAAGCTTGTCACCAAAAACACTCACAAACTTTTACAGATGCTCAATCAAGAGCATCCTGTCGGGCTGTATCACCGCCTGGTACGGCAACTGCTCCGCCCACAACCGTAAGGCTCTCCAGAGGGTAGTGAGGTCTGCACAACGCATCGCCAGGGGCAAACTACCTGCTCTCCAGGACACCTACACCACCCGATGTCACAGGAAGGCCAAAAAGATCACCAAGGACAGCAACCACCCGAGCCACTGCCTGTTCACCCCGCTATCATCCAGAAGGCGAGGTCAGTACAGGTGCATCAAAGCTGGGACCGAGAGACTGAAAAACAGCTTCTATCTCAAGGCCATCAGACTGTTAAACAGCCATCATTAACATTGAGTGGCTGCTGCCAAAATACTGACTCAATCTCTAGTCACTTTAATAATTAAACATTGGATGTAATAAATGTATCACTAGTCACTTTAAACTATGCCACTTTATATAATGTTTACATACCCAACACTACTCATCTCATATGTATATACTGTACTCTATACCATCTACTGCATCTTTCCTTTACCGTTCGGCCATCACTCATCCATATATTTGTATGTACATATTCTTATTCATTCCTTTACACTTGTGTGTATAAGGTAGTTGTTGTGAAATTGTTAGATTCTTGTTAGATATTACTGCATGGTCGGAACTAGAAGCACAAGCATTTCATTACACTCACATTAACATCTGCTAACCATGTGTATGTGACAAATACAATTTGATTTGATAAATGTAATAGTTAATATTATAGTGAATGTTATAGTAAAATTATAGTAAATGGTATAGTTAATGGTATAGTGAATGTTAGTGAATGTTATAGTACATGTCAGTAAATGTTAGCAAATGTTACAATGTTATAGTAATTGTTATAGCTAATGTTAGTAAATGTTATATTAGATGGTATAGTGAATGTTATAGTAAATGTTAATACATTTTATAGTGAATGGTGTAGTACATATTATTGTGAATGTTATAGTAAATGTTACAGTAAATGGTATAGTGAATGGTATAATAAATGTTAGTGAATATTACAGTGAATGTTGTAATTAATGGTATAGTGAAAGTTATAGTGAATGTTATGGCAAATGTTATAATGAATGGTATAGTAAATGTTATAGAAAATGTCATAGTGAATTGTATAGTTAATGGTATAGTTAATGTTATAGTAAATGTTATAGCTAATGTTAGTAAATGTTATAGTAGATGTTATAGTGAATGTTTGTAAATGTCATGGTAAATGTTATAGTAAATGGTATAGTGAATGGTATAGTGAATGTTATAGTAAATGTTAATACATTTTATAGTGAATGGTGATGTAAATATTATTGTGAATGTTATAGTAAATGTTACAGTAAATGGTATAGTAAATGTAAGTGAATGGTATAGTACATCTTATAGTGAATGTTACAGTGAATGTCATGCTAAATCTTAGTAAGTGTTATAATAGATGTCAAAGTAAATGTCATAGTAAATGTTAGTAAGTGTTATAATATATGTCATAGTAAATGTTATAGTATATGCTATAATGAATGGTATAGTGAATGTTGTAGTGAATGTTATATTGAATGTTATAGTAAATGCTAGTAAATGTTCCAATGAATGGTATAGTGAATGTTATAGAAAATGTCATAGTGAATTGTATAGTTAATGGTATAGTTAATGTTATAGTAATTGTTATAGCTAATGTTAGTAAATGTTATAGTAGATGTTATAGGAAATGTTAGTAAATGTTAATACATTTTATAGTGAATGGTGTAGTACATATTATTGTGAATGTTATAGTAAATGTTACAGTAAATGGTATAGTCAATGGTATAAAAATGTTAGTGAATATTATAGTGAATGTTATAGTAAATGTTATTGTAAATGTCCTCGTCAATGGTATAGTGAATGTTGTAGTGAATGCTATAGTGAATGTCAGTGAATGTTATAGTAGATGTCGTAGTGAATGGTATCGTGAATGGTATAGTAAATGCAAGTGAATGGTATAGTACATCTTATAGTGAATGTTACAGTGAATGTCATAGTAAATGTTAGTAAGTGTTATAATAGATGTCATAGTAAATGTTATAGTATATGCTATAGTGAATGGTATAGTGAATGTTGTAGTGAATGTTATATTGAATGTTATAGTAAATGCTAGTAAATGTTCCAGTGAATGGTATAGTGAATGTTATAGAAAATGTCATAGTGAATGGTATAGTTAATGGTATAGTAATTGTTATAGCTAATGTCAGTAAATGTTTTAGTAGATGTTATAGTAAATGTTAGTAAATGTCACAGTGAATGGTATAGTGAATGTTATATTAAATGTCAGTGAATGTTATAGTGAATGTTGTAGTGAATGGTATAGTTAATGTTATAGTAATTGTTATAGCTAATGTTAGTAAATGTTATAGTAGATGTTATAGGAAATGTTAGTAAATGTCATAGTGAATGGTATATTAAATGTCAGTGAATGTTATAGCGAATGTTATAGTGAATGTTATAGTGAATGTTGTAGTGAATGTTGTAATGTTATAGTGAATGGTATAGTGAATGTCATAATGAATGGTACAGTGAATGTTAGTAATGTTATAGTGAATGTTATAGTAAATGTTATAGTAAATGTTGTAGTAAATATTATGGTAAATATTATAGTGAATGTTATGAGGGAATAAAACAGAGCAGCCAGAACGAACAGGGAAGTAATGTTTTTGGTTTTAGCTTTGGTTTGATCATCATGTATTTATTTGTATAAATAACAGGAGACAATGTTGCAAGCATAAGACCTTATTCAGGGGATCTGTCAGTCTGGCTCTGAAGGAGAGCTGTGATCACCTGATTGTTAGTGGTGAAGTCATACAATGACAAATCATTAACTTCCTGTAGCCCAGTGACTGAGTCAGTGTGTGATGGGACAGAGTGACAGGAAGCAATTTCAATTCAAACAGACTGTGAGAATGTAACAACGTGACTGAAAGGAAGGCCAGATCACTCCCTGTCTGCTGCTAGCTGGAAGGCTAATGTTCAAATGACATGTATCATGTGGAGATAAAACACACACAAACCACACTCTTATCTTGCTCACTGACACCATTTTGCTCTCTAACAATCTTGCTAATTATAATAGTTAATTAATTATGTGGCGGTGTCTTCATCAGGAGACCAACAACCTACATTTTCATTAATTAGACCTTCAACCCTTCGATCCATCTCTCCATCTCTCTGTCCCTCTCCATCAGCCCATTTCTCTCTCTCTCATCACCTCATCCCCCGTTTACAGTATATCTCCATCTTGACCGCTCTCTCTTTTCTCTCTCACATGCCGTCCATCATTCTCCCTCTCTCTGTTCAATGTCAGTGTTAACATGGTGTATTTTACTACTGTCTCGTATGAAGTCCTAAACCTTCTGTGTGTGTGTGTGTGTGTCTGCTTGTATTCCAGTAAAACCCTTTCTCACCATGTGAGAACACCAGACGCCCCTCTCTGAGAAACTGCATTACCCACGAGCCTCAGTGTGACCTGGATTGAGGTACAGAGGGACTACAGTATTGAGGCAATGGTTCACTCCCTCTACCACTTGCCACCAGAGATGACTAATGATAACCAACACTGGTTGTACATAGACCCATGTTCCCTATCTCAATTCCACTGAATAACAGTACTATTCCCTATCTCAATTCCACTGAATCACAGTACTATTCCCTATCTCAATTCCACTGAATAACAGTACTATTCCCTATCTCAATTCCACTGAATCACAGTACTATTCCCTATCTCCATTCTACTGGAACATCAGTACTGTTTCCGATCTCCATGCCACTGAAAATCAGTACTAATCACTATCTCCATTCCACTGAATCACAGTACGATTCCCCATCTCCATTCCACTGGAATAACAGTACTATTCCCCATCTCCATTCCACTGAATCACAGTACGATTCCCTATCTCCATTCCACTGGAATAACAGTACGATTCCCTATCTCCATTCCACTGAATCACAGTACGATTCCCTATCTCCATTCCACTGGAATAACAGTACTAATCACTATCTCCATTCCACTGGAATAACAGTACGATTCCCTATCTCCATTCCACTGAATCACAGTACGATTCCCTATCTCCATTCCACTGGAATAACAGTACTAATCACTATCTCCATTCCACTGGAATAACAGTACTATTTCCTATCTCCATTCCACTGGAATAACAGTACTATTCCCCATCTCCATTCCACTGAATAACAGTACTGTTCCCTATCACCATTCCACTGGAATAACAGTACTGTTCCCTATCTCCAATCCACTGAATAACAGCACTATTCCCTATCTCCATTCCACTGAATAACAGTACTATTCCCTATCTCCATTCCACTGAAAAACAGTACTATTCCCTATCTCCATTCCACTGGAATAACAGTACTGTTCCCTATCTCCAATCCACTGGAATAACAGTACTATTCCCTATCTCCATTCCACTGAATAACAGTACTATTCCCTATCTCCATTCCACTGAAAAACAGTACTATTCCCTATCTCCATTCCACTGGAATAACAGTACTGTTCCCTATCACCATTCCACTGGAATAACAGTACTGTTCCCTATCTCCAATCCACTGAATAACAGCACTATTCCCCATCTCCATTCCACTGAATAACAGTACTATTCCCTATCTCCATTCCACTGAAAAACAGTACTATTCCCTATCTCCATTCCACTGAATAACAGTACTATTCCCTATCTCCATTCCACTGGAATAACAGCACTATTCCCTATCTCCATTCCACTGAAAAACAGTACTATTCCCTATCTCCATTCCACTGAAAAACAGTACTATTCCCTATCTCCATTCCACTGGAATAACAGTACTATTCCCTATCTCCATTCCACTGGAATAACAGCACTATTCCCTATCTCCAATCCACTGAATAACAGCACTATTCCCCATCTCCATTCCACTGAGTAACAGTACTATTCCCTATCTCCATTCCACTGAATAACAGTACTATTCCCTATCTCAATTCCACTGAATCACAGTACTATTCCCTATCTCCATTCTACTGGAACATCAGTACTGTTTCCGATCTCCATGCCACTGAAAATCAGTACTAATCACTATCTCCATTCCACTGAATCACAGTACGATTCCCTATCTCCATTCCACTGGAATAACAGTACTAATCACTATCTCCATTCCACTGAATAACAGTACTATTCCCTATCTCCATTCCACTGAATAACAGTACTATTCCCCATCTCCATTCCACCAAATAACAGTACTGTTCCCTATCTCCATTCTACTGGAATAACAGTACTGTTCCCCATCTCCATTCCACTGAATTACAGTTTGATTCCCTATCTCCATTCCACTGGAATAACATTACGATTCCCTATCTCCATTCCACTGAATCACAGTACGATTCCCTATCTCCATTCCACTGGAATAACAGTACTAATCACTATCTCCATTCCACTGGAATAACAGTACGATTCCCTATCTCCATTCCACTGAATCACAGTACGATTCCCTATCTCCATTCCACTGGAATAACAGTACTAATCACTATCTCCATTCCACTGGAATAACAGTACTATTTCCTATCTCCATTCCACTGGAATAACAGTACTATTCCCCATCTCCATTCCACTGAATAACAGCACTATTCCCTATCTCCATTCCACTGAATAACAGTACTATTCCCTATCTCCATTCCACTGAAAAACAGTACTATTCCCTATCTCCATTCCACTGAATAACAGTACTATTCCCCATCTCCATTCCACTGAATAACAGTACTATTCCCTATCTCCATTCCACTGAATAACAGTACTATTCCCTATCTCCATTCCACTGGAATAACAGTACTATTCCCTATCTCCATTCCACTGAAAAACAGTACTATTCCCCATCTCCATTCCACTGAATAACAGTACTATTCCCTATCTCCATTCCACTGGAATAACAGTACTGTTCCCTATCTCCATTCCACTGAATAACAGTACTATTCCCCATCTCCATTCCACTGAATAACAGTACTATTCCCTATCTCCAATCCACTGAAAAACCGTACTATTCCCTATCTCCATTCCACTGAATAACAGTACTATTCCCTATCTCCATTCCACTGGAATAACAGTGCTATTCCCCATCTCCATTCCACTGGAATAAGAGTACTATGCCCTATCTCCATTCCACTGGAATAACAGTACTATTCTCCATCTCCATTCCACTGAATAACAGTACTATTCCCCATCTCCATTCCACTGAATAACAGTACTATTCCCTATCTCCATTCCACTGGAATAACAGTACTGTTCCCTATCTCCAATCCACTGAATAACAGTACTGCTCCCTATCTCCATTCCACTGAATAACAGTGCTATTCCCTATCTCCATTCCACTGAATAACAGTACTATGCCCTATCTCCATTCCACTGGAATAACAGTACTATTCCCCATCTCCATTCCACTGGAATAACAGTACTATTCCCCATCTCCATTCCACTTAATAACATTACTATTCCCTATCTCAATTCCACTGAATAACAGTACTATTCCCCATCTCCATTCCACTGAATAACAGCACTATTCCCCATCTCCATTCCACTGGAATAACAGTACTATTCCCCATCTCCATTCCACTTAATAACATTACTATTCCCTATCTCAATTCCACTGAATAACAGTACTATTCCCCATCTCCATTCCACTGAATAACAGCACTATTCCCCATCTCCATTCCACTGGAATAACAGTACTATTCCCTATCTCCATTCCACTGGAATAACAGTACAATTCCCCATCTCCATTCCACTTAATAACATTACTATTCCCTATCTCAATTCCACTGAATAACAGTACTATTCCCTATCTCCATTCCACTGGAATAACCTCACAATTCCCCATCTCCATTCCACTGAATAACAGTACTATTCCCTATCTCCATTCCACTGAATAACAGTACTGTTCCCTATCTCCATTCCACTGGAATAACAGTACTATTCCCCATCTCCATTCCACTGGAATAACAGTACTATTCCCTATCTCTATTCCACTGAATAACAGCACTATTCCCTATCTCCATTCCACTGAATAACAGTACTATTCCATATCTCCATTCCACTGAGTAACAGTACTATTCCCTATCTCCATTCCACTGAATAACAGTAATCTTCCCCATCTCCATTCCACTGAATAACAGTACTATTCCCTATCTCCATTCCACTGAATAACAGTACTATTCCCCATCTCCATTCCACTGAATAACAGTACTATTCCCTATCTCCATTCCACTGAATAACAGTAATCTTCCCCATCTCCATTCCACTGAATAACAGTACTATTCCCTATCTCCATTCCACTGAATCACAGTACTATTCCCTATCTCTATTCCACTGAATAACAGTACTATTCCCTATCTCCATTCCACTGAATCACAGTACTATTCCCTATCTCCATTCCACTGAATAACAGTACTATTCCCCATCTCCATTCCACTGAATAACAGTACTATTCCCTATCTCCATTCCACTGAATAACAGTACTATTCCCTATCTCCATTCCCCTGAATCACAGTACTATTTCCCATCTCCATTCCACTGAATCACAGTACTATTTCCCATCTCCATTCCACTGAATAACAGTACTATTCCCTATCTCCATTCCACTGAATAAAAGTACTCTTCCGCATCTCCATTCCACTGCAATACCAGTACTATTCCCTATCTCCATTCTACTGGAATAACAGTACCATTCCCTATCTCCATTCCACTGGAATAACAGTACTGTTCCCTTTCTCCATTCCACTGTAAAAACAGTTTTATTCCCTATCTCTATTCCACTGTAAAAACAGTTTTATTCCCTATCTCTATTCCACTGTCAAAACAGTTTTGTTCCCTATCTCTATTCCACTAGAAAAACAGTTTTGTTCCCTATCTCCATTCCACTAGAAAAACAGTTTTGTTCCCTATCTCCATTCCACTAGAAAAACAGTTTTGTTCCCTATCTCCATTTCACTAGAAAAACAGTTTTGTTCCCTATCTCTATTCCACTGGAATAATTACCAAGTTATTCACATCAAATGGGCCTTGATCCTTCCACAGGCTGTTCTGAATATGGTCCAACCATTACTGCCAACACTCCTGTCAGCTAGTTGTAAGGCAACAGATTGTGTACCATGATATTGATGATTAACCCTTGATAGACTGGTGTTGTTTAGAGTCACTGATCTATCAAGAGCATCCTTCTGTCTTACTCCTTCCTCTCTATCAGTCTGTCACTGTGAGAAGTGTTAGACTGTTGGTCGGTGTTAGTCCATAGTGATGGTGGCAAAATGGCCCCCCTTCTTCTCCCTCCATCACTTGCTTTGCCTCTCTCCAGAGAGATGTAACCCAGATTTCAAAATGAATTGCTGCCTATTCCCCTCCCTCCCTCCCTCCCTCCCTCCCTCCCTCCCTCCCTCCCTCCCTCCCTCCCTCCCTCCCTCCCTCCCTCCCTCCCTCCTCCCTCCCTCCCTCCCTCTGTCTCTCTCTCTCTCCTCTCTCTGTCTCTCTCTCTCTCTCTCTCTCTTCTCTCTCTGTCTCTCTCTGTCTCTCTCTCTGTCTCTCTTTCTCCTCCCTCTGTCTCTCTCTCTCTCCTCTCCTCTCTCTCTGTCTCTCTCTCTGTCTCTCTCTCTCCTCTCTCTGTCTCTCTCTCTGTGTGTCTCTGTCTCCCTCTCCTCTCTCTCTCTCTCCTATCCCATCTTCTTCTTGGTAAAAAAATAATCCATCTTAAAGAGAATTCCATCTCTCCATCTCTTCTCCCTCTTCACCCTGTGTGGGTTAACTTAACAGATACATAGCAGTCCACTCCTCCTCTGTCTTCTCTCGTTCTTGGAAAGCTTCAATCTCATCCCTTGTTACTTGCTCTTTTTTTGTAGGCAGCTCTTTTTCCCAGCTCTTCCTCCCTGCCACCACTTGCCTTTCTCTCTTTCCTTCACTTTTTCTTTTTTGACGTGACCAGCGACAGGTTCAGAGCGATAGCAGGCTGCCTATCAAAGGAGGAGAGATAAAGAGAGGGGGAGAGGAAGAGGAGAAGCCTGCTCTTTGATCAAGTCTGTCAGCCCAAACAACCACAAATACAGGTAATGTCTCTCTCTTTCTCTTTGTTTCTCCCTCTCTCCTTCCACTTCTATCTCCACGCAGCTTTCCACTCTGTTCCTTATTTGTTGAGGATCTCCTTTTTTTCTTGTATTAGTTTGTTCTGTTTCTGTGTTCTTTCAGCCCTCCCTGTCTCTGGTATTCACCCATTGGATCGATTTCCTCCATCTTCCGGTGTGCCATAATCATTTCAACAGGTCCTGTTTGCTATGCTGTACGCTCTCGGCTTATTTACTTATTCATTCAATCTCTGTTGTGGTTTCATTTATCATTTAGCTGTCTGCGACTCCTCTTCTCTCAGTTAAATATTTCACATTTCCTCACTTTTGACTCATATAGACTGTGCATGAGAATACAGTCCAAACTTTTATGGAGAAATGAACACAATATCAAATCAGGACAAAGAGGAAGGAGACAAGGACAGAGAGGGTACCAGTTCTAATATTGGAGTAGGGTGGGGGGGTGCAACAGGAGGTGCAGTTGACATGCGATAAGGGTGTTTGGTTGTCAGGGCAACCCAGGGTGTTTGGTTGTCAGGGGGATGTGGGAGGTTGCAGTTGGCATGGCGTGGCGATGAGGATAGATGGGGTGAGAGAGAGAAAGCGAGCGAGTATGAAGTGGGACATATGTGGGACACAGTGTGAATTTCACTAATCGTTCTGTGTCTCTGGGTCTCTGAGGAGAGCTCTGTCTCAATGTGTGAATTAACCTCTCTCCTTTTTATACATTCCCTCTCCCTCCCTCTCCCTCTGCTCATCCCTCTGTCCCCTGTCTGGGTCCTTTTATTCTCTCTCTCTCTCTCTCTCTCTCTCTCTCTCTCTCTCTCTCTCTCCCTCCCTCTCCCTCTGCTCATCCCTTTGTCCCCTGTCTGGGTCCTTTTATTCTCTCTCTCTCTCTCTCTCTCTCTCTCTCTCTCTCTCTCTCCCTCCCTCTCTCTCCCTCCCTCTCCCTCTGCTCATCCCTTTGTCCCCTGTCTGGGTCCTTTTATTCTCTCTCTCTCTCTCTCTCTCTCCCTCCCTCTCCCTCTGCTCATCCCTCTGTCCCCTGTCTGGGTCCTTTTATTCTCTCTCTCTCTCTCTCTCTCTCGCTCGCTCTCTCTCTCTCTCTCTCTCTCTCTCTCTCTCTCCCTCCCTCTCCCTCTGCTCATCCCTCTGTCCCCTGTCTTTGTCCTTTTATTCTCTCTCTCTCTCTCTCTCTCTCTCTCTCTCTCTCTCTCTCTCTCTCCCTCCCTCTCCCTCTGCTCATCCCTCTGTCCCCTGTCTGGGTCCTTTTATTCTCTCTTTCTCTCTCTCTCTCTCTCTCTCTCTCTCTCTCTCTCTCTCTCTCTCTCCCTCCCTCTCCCTCTGCTCATCCCTCTGTCCCCTGTCTGGGTCCTTTTATTCTCTCTCTCTCTCTCTCTCTCTCTCTCCCTCTCTCTCTCTCTCTCTGCTCATCCCTCTCTTCTCTGTTTGTGTCATGTTATATTTTCTCTATCCCTTCACCTCTCCCTCTTACTACTATCCACCCTCTCATCTCCATCTGTCCTCTACCCTCCTCTCTCTCCCTCGTTCCCTGTCCCTCCTCTGTAACACTCAACCGTCTGTTTCTCCATCGTCCCATCACTCCTATCCATCACCTCTCCTTTCCCCTCTCCTCCCATCCCTCCTATCCATCACCTCTCCTTTCCCCTCTCCTCCCATCCCTCCTATCCATCACCTCTCCTTTCCCCTCTCCTCCCATCCCTCCAGGCAGCATGTCTACTCCCGTGTCCCCGTCCCCCTCCCTCTCCCCCCTGACCCTGGCCTCCCCCGTGGCCACCCCTGGGGCCTCTCCCCTGCCCTCCCCCCTCACCCCCCCTCCCAGGGTGCCAGTGTTCCAGAGGAAGGGGGCGCTGAAACACAAGAGGATCATCGAGGTCAAGGACCACCAGTTCACCGCTCGCTTCTTCAAACAGCCCACCTTCTGCAGCCACTGCACTGACTTTATCTGGTAAATACACACACACACAGCGAAATACACACACAGCGAAATACACACACACAGCGAAATACACACACACAGCGAAATACACACACACACACAGCGAAATACACACACACACACAGCGAAATACACACACACACACAGCGAAATACACACACACAGTGAAATACACACACACACACACAGCGAAATACACACACACAGCGAAATACACACACACACAGCGAAATACACACACACACACAGCGAAATATACACACACACACACAGCGAAATACACACACACACAGCGAAATAAACACACACAGCGAAATACACACACACAGCTTAATACTCACACAGCGAAATACACACACACAGCGAAATACACACACACAGCTTAATACTCACACAGCTTAATACACACCCATCTAAATACACACACAGCTAAATACACACAACAGAAAACATGCTTCATTAGTTCCCAGCTCGCCTCTGCAAACAACACACAAAATGCAGCCCCTGCACAGCCTTCACCTGGTAATCCACACACACACACACACACACACACACACACACACACACACACACACACACACACACACACACACACACACACACACACACACACACACACACACACACTTACACACACATTATGAATCTGCAGAAACCCACACTTACACACACATTATGAATCTTTAGAAACCCACACTTACACACATTATGAATCTGCAGAAACCCACACTTACACACATTATGAATCTGCAGAAACCCACACTTACACACACATTATGAATCTGCAGAAACCCACACTTACACACATTATGAATCTGCAGAAACCCACAATTACACACATTATGAATCTGCAGAAACCCACACTTACACACACATTATGAATCTGCAGAAACCCACACTTACACACATTATGAATCTGCAGAAACCCACACTTACACACACATTATGAATCTGCAGAAACCCACACTTACACACATTATGAATATGCAGAAACCCACACTTACACACACATTATGAATCTGCAGAAACCCACAATTACACACACATTATGAATCTGCAGAAACCCACAATTACACACACATTATGAATCTGCAGAAACCCACAATTACACACATTATGAATCTGCAGAAACCCACAATTACACACACATTATGAATCTGCAGAAACCCACAATTACACACATTATGAATCTGCAGAAACCCACAATTACACACATTATGAATCTGCAGAAACCCACACTTACACACACATTATGAATCTGCAGAAACCCACACTTACACACATTATGAATCTGCAGAAACCCACACTTACACACACATTATGAATCTGCAGAAACCCACAATTACACACACACATTATGAATCTGCAGAAACCCACACTTACACACACACATTCTGAATCTTTAGAAACCCACACTTACACACACATTATGAATCTTTAGAAACCCACACTTACACACATTATGAATCTGCAGAAACCCACACTTACACACACATTATGAATCTGCAG